>NC_140246.1:15982582-16025082 GCF_949987555.1 Borostomias antarcticus
AGCCGACACACAGCGGAGAGCGGACTCCAGGCTCTGGTTGGCCCGTTCGGCCTGGCCGTTGGTCTGCGGGTGGTAGCCAGAGGAGAGGCTGATGGTGGCGCCTATCTCCTTGCAGAAGGCCCTCCAGACTTGGGAGGTGAATTGAGGCCCACGGTCCGAGACAATGTCTCCGGGGAGACCGTGGAGCCGGTAGACATGCTGGACGAGGAGCTCAGCTGTCTCCGCAGAGGACGGGAGCTTGGGGAGCGCCACCAGGTGGACCGCCTTGGAGAACCGGTCCACCACGGTGAGGATGACCGTGTTGCCCCTGGAGGGGGGAAGACCGGTGATGAAGTCCAGGGCGATGTGGGACCAGGGACGGCTGGGGACCGGGAGAGGACGCAGGAGGCCAGCCGGGGGCTGGTGGGACGCCTTGCTGCGGGAGCAGACGGGACAGGCGACCACAAACTCCCGGACGTCGGACCTCATGGAGGGCCACCAGAACCGTCGGCTCAGGAAGGAGAGGGTGCGGTGAACCCCGGGATGGCACGCAAACCGGCTGGCATGGCCCCACTGGAGCACCCGGGACCGGGCCGAGTCCGGCACGAAGAGCCGGCGAGGAGGAACGTTGGCCGGACTGGGTTGGGCGCGTTGGGCCTGCCTCACCACCGCCTCAATGTTCATAGTGACCACCCCTACGACACGCGAGGTCGGCAGGATGGTCTCAGGCTCCGCGGGGGGCGCCTCGGGCGCGTGGAGGCGGGACAGCGCGTCGACCTTGGCGTTGCGGGAGCCGGGCCGGAAGGTGAGGGTAAAGTCGAACCTCCCTAGGAACTGCGACCACCGCGCCTGGCGGGAGTTGAGGCGCTTGGCCGCCCGGATGAAGGTCAGGTTCTTGTGGTCCGACCAGACGAGGGTGGTGTGTTCCGCGCCCTCAAGCCAATGGCGCCACTCCTCCAAGGCCCCCACCACCGCCAACAACTCCCTGTTCCCGATGTCGTAATTCACCTCAGCCGGGGTGAACCGGCGGGAGAGGAAGGCACAGGGGTGCAACTTCTGGTCCTCCACTGACCGCTGGGACAGAACAGCACCGATGCCGGTGTCCGATGCGTCCACCTCGACCACGAACTGCCTGGAGGGGTCAGGATGGAGAAGGACCGGAGCGGTGGTGAAGCGCTCCTTGAGCGCAGAGAAGGCGGCGCTGGCAGCCGGTGTCCAGATGAACGGACGCAGGGATGAGGTGAGGTGGGTGAGGGGAGCTGCTACCCGGCTGTAGTCCCGTATGAAACGGCGGTAAAAGTTAGCGAAGCCAAGGAAGCTCTGGAGTTGCCTCCGGGTAGAGGGTTGAGGCCATTCGACCACGGTCTTGATTTTGCGGGGGTCGGGTCGCGTCAGGCCTCCCTCCACAATGAGCCCCAGGAACTCCACTGACGCGGAGTGAAAGGTGCACTTCTCCGCCTTGATGTATAGGCGGTTCTCCCGGAGACGCTGGATTACCATGCGGACGTGTTGGACGTGCTCCTCAGCGCTCCTGGAGAACACAAGGATGTCGTCCAGATAGAGAACCACAAATACGTCCAGCATGTCCCTGAGCACGTCGTTCATCAGGGCCTGGAAGACGGCGGGGGCGTTGGTGAGGCCGAAGGGCATGACGAGGTATTCGTAGTGGCCACGGGAGGTCTTGAAGGCGGTCTTCCATTCGTACCCCTCACGGATACGCACCAGGTGATAAGCGTTTCTGAGGTCCAACTTGGTGAAGATGGTGGCACCGGTGAGGGGTTCAAAATTGGAGCTCATGAGGGGGAGTGGGTATTTATTCTTCACCGTGATGTTGTTGAGCAGCCTGTAGTCGATGCACGGCCTCAGGTCTCCTCCCTTCTTCTTTACAAAGAAGAACCCCGCTGCCACCTGGGAACGAGATGGTCGGATGAGGCCCTCGGCCAAGCACTCGGAGATGTAGGTGTCCATGGCAGCTTTCTCCGGGAGGGAGAGGTTGTAGAGACGACTGGCTGGGAGAGGGGCGCCAGGGTGGAGCTCGATGGCGCAGTCGTAGGGTCGATGAGGGGGAAGTGTGCGGGCGCGCTCCTTACTGAAGGCCTCCCCGAGGTCGTGGTACATCAAAGGGACCGTGGAGAGGTCAGGAGGAGCGGGACGGGACCGGTCAACCCGAGTGGAGGTCTGAGCAGCTCGGAGGCAGCGGGCGTGGCAGGTGGTGCTCCAGCTGAGGATGCGCCCCGAGCTCCAGCAGACATGAGGGGTATGGAGTTCCAGCCAGGGCCTCCCTAAGATGAACGGAGCGTCGGGAGAGTGGATGACGAAGGGGCGGACGTTCTCCACGTGGTTACCCGAGACTGTGAGAGTGAGGGGCAGGGTCCGGTGCGTGATGGGACCCATGGGATGGCCATCCAGGGCGAAAGCCGAGAGGGGCCTCTCCAGAGGGGAGAGAGGGAGCGCCGCTTTGTGGGCGAACTTGACGTCCACGAAGTTCTCGTCGGCACCGGAGTCGATGAGGACAGGGACGGAGAGCGTGTGCCCCTGCCAGGCGAGGGTGACAGTGAACCTGGCGGCACGGGTCCGGGATAGAGGATGGATGAGCCGGCTTACTCGGTACCCCCTGGCGAGTGAGCCTACTCTTTTTGCCGCCCTGGGAGGTGCAGAGGAACAGGAGTCGACGGCGTGCGCTGGGCTAGCGCAGTATATGCATAGTCCGTTCTGTTCCCGGTGCTCACGCTCTGCAGGGGTCAGTCGGGTCCAACCCAGTTGCATGGGTTCCTCTCCAGCGGTGTTTGGGGGGGCGAGGGAGGCCGGGGCAGGCCGAGAGAGACCGGCAGAGGGAGGCGGAGACGGTCTGGGTGCGCTGTGGTGTTGGTGCGCCCGCTCGCGCCTGCGTTCCCGGTGGCGCTCGTCTATGGCTATGGAGAGGGAGACGAGTTGGTTCAGGGTCGCTGGTCTGTCTCCTCCAGCCAGGCTGTCCTTCATGGCGTCCCCCAGACCCCGTCGGAAGGCGCTGTATAGGGCAGACTCGTTCCAGGAGCAACGGGCAGCGAGGATGCGGAACTCCGTGGCGTAGTCCGCTACTGAGCTGGAACCCTGGGTGAGGGCGGAGAGAGCAGCGTCCGCGTCCTGTCCGTGGACGTCGTGGTCGAACACAGTCCTGAATTCTGCCACGAAGGCAGTGTAGTCCTGCATGTAGGCAGCTGCGCCCTCGCGACCCGCCATGACCCAACGGCGAGCCCGTCCCGTGGTCAGGTTGGCAATGTAGGCTATCCGAGCCGACGCAGTGGAGTACATGCTTGGCTGGAGGTCAAACACGTACTCACACTGCATGAGGAACTCCCGGCACAGGGTGAACGTCCCGTCGTAGAGGGCCGGGGAGGCGAGATGGGGCTCCCGGTTTGGTGGAGCGGTGGGGTTCAGGAACGGAGCCAGGCGGGCACTGACCGCGGTGACCTGGTCGGACAGGGTGCAGACCAGAGTAGCGAGGCCCCTCAGTCGCTCGTCCTGGGCGTGCTGTTGGGCGGATACCTGCTGCAGTTGCTCAGCTTGGGTCCGTGGGAGGGCTTGGAGTAGTCCGGGAGGTGCAGGTCTCTCCTCCATGTTGGCTGGGTCCAAACTGGCCAGATCTTACTGTTAGGGTTTGGTTTTGGGACCCAGGCGCAACAGGAAAGGAGGAGGCAAGGAACGGTAAAGCCCGGAGGGGCGATTTAATAAGATCAAAAAGGGGGATGTGGTAGTCGTACAGCCGATGGTCAGGCAGGAGCGTGGTAGTCGTACAGGCGATGGTCAGGCAGGAGCGGGGTTGTCGTACAGGCGATGGTCAGGCAGGAGCAGGGTTGTTGTACAGGCGATGGTCAGGCAGGAGCGGGGTTGTCGTACAGGCGATGTTCAGGCAGGAGCGGGGTTGTCGTACAGGCGATGGTCAGGCAGGAGCGTTGTCGTACAGGCGATGTTCAGGCAGGGGCGGGGTTGTCGTACAGGCGATGGTCAGGCAGGAGCGGGGTCGTACAGGCGGTGGTCAGGCAGGAGCGGGGTAATCGTACAGACGTGGGTCAGGCAGGAACTGGAGAGATGAGGAGGGGAGGCAGGGTGAGTGAGAGTAATCACAAACGGGGAACGGGAAAAACACTACAAAATACGGGTAAGGAGATTGTAGGCTAGGCTATACTTTACCACAAGAGTATTATGGTAAGATCTGGCGATGAGTGGAGTGTAGACCAGGTTCTTGTAGAGGTTGAAGGTGATTGCAGAACGAAGGACAGGTGTGGTGATGATAATTGGAAACCGGTGAGTAGAGCCGCGCCCGCGTCATCGTCGGAGACGAGCGCGCCGTTCTTGTCTTTGCGCACGGGCCGATGTGCTGGGCATGTCGGGATCCGATTCTTCGTCACCGGAGAGGGAGGAGACTGCCGAGTCCGCGGAGCTGGCCGGAGACGGGGAACGCCCGGCAGTGGGGGGAAACTCCGGAGAGCCAGAGCGTTGTATGCCCGGGCTGATGCGACGTGCGGTAGAGCGCGTAGGACGCCCCGAGCGCGCAGCGGGCCCAGAGGGGAGAGAGGGAGACGGTTGTGGAGGCGAGGGCATGCGAGCCGTAACAGTAATTCCACATCCTGGCCTTGAATTAACCCAGCCTTTGATAAATGGCTTGAGTAGGGCATGTGTGTGTGTGCATGTGAGTGCGTGCATGTTTGTGTGTGTGTGCCTCCCACTCCTCCCTCCATCTCCTCCTCCTCCTCCATCCTCCTCCTCCATCCTCCTCCTCTCTCTCCTCCTCCTCTCTCTCCTCCTCCTCCTCGCCCACACCTCCATCACCAGATTGTCATGTCCAGTAGCGAGCTGGTGATGTGATGGTATAGAGAGCATAAGTCTGGCTTCTTGAGCCTGCTGAGCATACCCAGCTGCCCTGGGCTGTGTTTGATTGTATATTCATAGTCTGCCAGTGAGCGTGTTCTGATCCGATGTTCAGCCCCTGTCTGCTGAGGCGTTTCTGGGTTGAATCCCTCCCTCTCAGCCCGCCCTGTCCTGGCATCCTTGGGGGGAACTTGTTCATTTCTGCTTTTATTGATTAGCAGAGAGGCGCTTCCGAACATGCTTGAGTGGATTTCTCTCTGTGCATAAATGTGAGCGTGGAGCAGGCCGCTCTGTGGAGATGTGCCGGTGCCTCTGTTCATGATGGATTAGGGGGTGCCATCCTCGGGCTTTGGGCCAGGGTACACATCAGTGCATTTGGGTTATATATCCACAGCTTTGGTGTGTGTGCGTGCACGTGTGTGTTAGTGTTTGCGTGTATGTGCGTGTGTGCTTCCGTGTGTGTGTGTGAGTGCGCATGTGTGTGTGTGTGCATGCTTGTGCGTGTGTGTGTCATATCCTCTTCATCACTCCCTGCAGCCTTGCTCTCCAGGAACATGACAGGCCAGGTCAGGTATGCATTACAGCATTGTCTCCCAGGGTTACAATCTTTCTTGTTGAATCTCTCTCCTCCCACTTCTGCGGAGGGGGGGGGGGGGGGGGCGGACAAGTGGACAAGATTTTTAATTCATGCCGCATGAAACATTTAGCAGCACAACTGTTCCATGCTACACCAATCATTTATGAATGAGAGGAAATAAAGAGAACCAAAACAATACACTATTTATGACTCACTTCCTCCGCTGCTCTGCTCTGCTGCAGGCCTCAGACGTCCTAATAAGGTATGCTGGAAAATTGTCTTAAAACCGCCTCGCAGCCCCTGGCTGTTTGTCTTCATTAGACACTAGCTAATCTCCCGCCATCCACTCTCCATGGAGATTGCGTCTAATAATATGCTACAATGGAGAAGAAATGGTGCTTTATGGGATCCTTCGTAACAACATATGCAAAAAGATTCAGAGCTGAACCCTTTTCAGGTCAAAAAGAACCCTTTGGGGTTCACAACAGCACGTTACGGAGCTGAACAGGGTCTTTTTCACAACTGCAGGGTTCTATAACATTGTTTTTTTTGTTTTTTCAGAGGGGCCTTCTTGGGTTGTTCGAGTTTAACTACAGTAGCTGCAGTCGTTTGCGCTCAGCTACAGACAATAGAGGAGTTAACTATGTTTGGCCTTCGCCGCATCAGAGAAGGCGTTCACAGAAGTTCTAGAACATCCGTCTCCCTTGACGGAGATGGAGACAGCTACAGACAAAGGTGTGTGAGATGCTTCCTATCACGCCTGGCTGATGTTAGTATCTCAACCGAACGGCAACATCAAGGCAAACGCAGATTAGTCACCGACATTGTCACGGTTACCGTCCTCTGGGACCCTTTGCACGGCGAGCGTGTTTGTTTCGCGCGCCACAACGTGCTGGGGGGTTCGCAGGGGCCGCCTTAACGCTCTTGATAATTGCCGCCATCCTAACGGACACATGTACCTGATTCATGTGCAGACCTCCGTTGAGACCTCACGGCAGGGAGAGAGGGAGACGCAACCGGCTGCCTGAGGCTTGGATGATGAGATCCTGACAGACCACTGCTGCCTGGCTCCAGTAAAGATCATTAAAATAAACCTTCAGACTGGGTTGGAGAGGAGGCGGAGGAGAAGAGGAGGAGAGGAGGAGGAGTAGGAGAAGGAGGAGGAGGAGGAGGAGGTGGTGGAGGAAGTGGAGGAGAAGGAGGTGGAGGAGGAGGAGAGGTGGAATAGAGGAGGATGGAGGAGGAGGATGGAGCAGAAGGAGGATGTGGAGGAAGGGGGTGTCAGAGGGAGTTGGGATACATTTCTAATCGTGTTAGCACCTGTAGGAGGTGACCTTTCTCTCTGTCTGTTTGCTCTCAGTCTGTCTTCACTGTGGGGTTTATAGACCGGACTGTGTGTGTGTGCGTGCATGTGTGCGTGTGTGTGCAGGTGTGTGTGCGGGTGTGTGTGTGCAGGTGTGTGTGCGTGCGGGTGTGTGTGCGTGTGTGTGTGTGCGTGTGTGTGTGTGTGCACAGAGAAGGTCAGAAAGATTCATTTTCTTAATTGCCGAGCGTGTGGACGACCATTCCCTCTCACTACCTCCAGTGGAAAGTGGCCACGGTAGATGTTTGATCATCATAAAGGAGTTTGACATTTATAGCATGTCTTTTCTCTCTGACATTTCAATATTTCGGCCTCTGTGATTTGCGGCAATTTGGGTACAATCCATGGACCTTGGGTGTAAAAGTATTATACGTTAGTTGAACCGCCTCTACATAGACACACTTGAAAAGGCACTGGCTCTGCTGCTGATGGCGTTGATATTGTGCATCCGCTTCAAACAGGAACAGACAAGGACCTCCAGAGACTCGTCTTTGAACATGCGGTCCAACAGTATGTGGGGATCTGACACACAGGCTCTCATGGCTTTCATGTCACACAATACTGCGCCTCCACAAGCATGAAGACCGGGTCAAACACATTCAGTGCAGTTACAGTAGGGTTGGTTTTCTTTGAATCGTTAAACTTGAGCGGAAAGCCCTTCTGTGATCAACAATGCTTTTCTGGATTATATATGTTGGATGTAGTCCCACTATTACAACCTAATTTAACATTCGTTAGAAGTAAGGGAAGGGCTTCCAGTTTTCAATTCATTCATTCAATCATACAATTCACATTTCCTTCAGCCCAGCATCCATTTTTGTTTACTGCAAACTACCTTCTCAGACCGTTTACTTAAAAACTATTAAACTCAAGCAAACTATTTTAAACAATAAAAAGTTTTAAATAGTTTGCAAACCTTTGCCTGTTTGCTGACTTTGACTGAATTACAAATGGTAAGAACATCACCGCTGAACAATGGGTAGTTCCAACCTCGCAATCTGATTGATTAAGACAAGAGAATGGGTAGGTACTTTACAGTTCTATATGATTTATTACTGCCATACATTTTAGCTTAATACGGTAGCTAGCTTTATTACTGCCCTACAATTTAACTAAATACGGTAGCTAGCTTTATTACTGCGCTACATTGTAGCTAAATATGGTAGCTAGCTTTATTACTGTGCTACATTTGACCTAAATACAGTAGCTAGATTTTTTGCTGCGCTACATTTCAGCTAATTATGGTAGCTAGCTTTATTGCTGCACAACATTGTAGCTAAATAGGGTAGCTAGCTTTATTACTGCACTACATTTTAGCTACATACGGTAGCTAGCTTTATTGCTGCTCTACAATTTAGGTAAATATGGCAGCTAGCTTTATTGCTGCGCTACATTTTAGCTAAATACGGTAGCTAGCTTTTTTGCTCCAAGTGGAATCAAAGCATACAATAAAGAAAGCTAGCTAGGCCTAGATAACGTTAGCAATAAAGCTAGCTACCGTATTTAGCTAAAATGTCGTGCTACATTTTAGCTAAATACAGTAGCTAGCTTTATTGCTCCGCTACATATTAGCTAAATACAGTAGGCCTAGCTAGATTTCTTTATTCATGTGAAACTAATAATGTGGCTGCATTTTCTAGAGCAGTGGCATCCCCCCAAGCTCATCCAATACATTGTAAACGTTTTGTAGGCATTTAAGAATGCCCCTTGCTACAATGTTTCCAAAAGTTTCCTGAGCTTTGCTTTGGTATCACAGACGCATCCTGACCCGCTCCCGCTCGTCTGGGGCATGGCGGACTATCACACCTATATGTCCCCGATTTCCGCGGACAGTCCCCGTTTTGGGTGACTTGTCCCCGGAAATGTCCTTGATTTTAACAGTGAATTTAAAAAAACTGCAAAGTGAAATAAACACAAATTGTGCCACTGTCAACAGCAGCTCGAACAGCTCCCATAATGACCATTGTTCTAGTCTGCACGCAATGACAATATAAGATGCTGCAGCTGTGATTGTCATTGCACGCAGACTAAAACAATGGTTATTACGGTATATTACTTATTACATGGCACTCTGAAATACTTGATTGGGATTACTGATTAGTGTAACGGTATGTTCCTCTCGGACTGAAGATCTTATCGCAGTATGACAGTGCATTCTCTGGCATTTTGGCAACCAATACATAGTGTTGTTGCAGTTCTTATCCTAGACACTAGATGGGGGCCGTGAGGAGAGTGTGGAAGAGTGAGGTGAAAAGCGAAAGTGAAGGAAAGGAAGAGATAATGAAGGGTGAAGAAAAGAGGATTGGAGAATAAAAAGTTGACAAGGAGAGGGAAGAAGAGCAGACAAGATGAGTTATGGCTCTTTCAAAGAAGCGGAAATGCCATTTTAATGACAACATCCAGACAGAATTTCCATTTATACACCCCTGTCGCCCAGATCAAGATGACACAATGGGTCACTGCACCCTTTGCAAGTCATCCTTTTCAATTGGCAGCGGGGGGAGATTTGCAGTGGTAGAGCATCAGCAGACAAAAAAGCACAAAGCCTCTCTGACTGCCAGTGCTGGTGTGACCTCTGTCACCACATTCTTCAAGAAGGTTGAGCTTTCCCAAAATGAAGTCTCCGACGCAACTTCAGGCGAGGCACAGACGTCAATGCCAGGCTAATCGGCAGAGGCTAATCAGTCACATGTAACGACGCAACCCACCAGCTGACTGTCAGCTGTCATGGAATTGGCCCAACACGCTAGAGTGCATGTATTTAAGCTGTCAAAACATGTCATTGTTCGCTCTTGCCATTACTGCTGATCGCTTGTATCTGCGTGCTCACTGCTTCTGCGTTCTCTGCTCTTGCGTTTCGTGCTTATGTTTGTGTTTTGGTGCGTTTTGTTACCTGCTGCCCGGCCGTGATGTCCTCTCCGGTCCGTGGTGTGGGTGCTCCGTTTAGTGGCGTCGTGGAGCGGACGGATTCCGAGGCTGTGGAGGAGCGGACGGATTCCGAGGCTGTGGAGGAGCGGACGGATTCCGAGGCTGTGGAGGAGCGGACGGATTCCGAGGCTGTGGAGCACGTCCCTCTGCACCGTGTGCCATAATTTTGATAGTGGTTGCGTTGTGGTTCAGTTGCGTCGCGTTGCTCGCGTAGCTTGCATTGGGAGTTGAGGAAAGTTCATCTTTGAAGCGTTACCGCAGGCACCAGCACTTAATTTTCATGGTTTCATTCATGAGCCGCTGATGTCACAGGTTGTTCATGCCTCGTCCATCGCTATTACTCAACTGTTGTAATTTTGTCTGTACGCCGGGTGCTGTCACTTATTGAAATGTTAACAGCTCAGGTGAGAACGTAACTATGTAGATTCTCGAAATGTAATCGGTTTATCAAATACCCCCTTCTTGACTTGTTTTGTGAGTTCGCTGGCTGGTGCTAGCTACATGAGAGGCTATACCGCTCGCTTGATTCGATACTAGCTAATGCTAGCTAGGTCACGTTAGCCGAATGGCTGTCAGCTGTGTCCAAACCTAGTTTCGGAAACAACAACGATGTTGTTGCACCTTTAGCAGTTGTTGCTGTTTATTAGCTTGCTAAATAGTTTTAGGTCAGTGGCCTTAAGCTACTGATATGTTAACTTTAGGGCAATGTAAAGTAAAATTGTACGTCGTAATTTAATCAATACAACGATTATGCTCTACAATCTGCTATGTGTCCGGTCGTATCTATAGGCCTCCGGGTTCGAGGGAGGTTGGTTTTGGCTGGGGTAACTGCTCAAGGGCCCTTCTGGTGCCTAGAAACCTCCCGTCAGGGCATGCAAAAAGTGTGTGTGTGTGCTTCACTGGCTCTGGCATACCCGGTGCCAGGACCCACCAGACGCCACTACTGTGCAGGAGGGTGTCTTGGCATACCACACTATGAGACACAATCATAGTTACCGATCTATGGACTGCACAGCACAACTGACAAGAAAGCTTTATGAGCCAAAGTTTTCCTGTGTTAGGACCAAATGTGACGCCATAGTGAATAACGTGTGAGCATGGGCAACTAGTATGGTAACACAGGACCTAGACCAGGTAGAATGTGTGTCCCTGTCCATTGATACATCCAATCATGGACATGTGAAGCTGCTGCCAATACTAGTCAGGTATTGTAAATATGATGGCAGCATGTATGTGGGAACAAAACTGCTTCATTTTGTTGAGCTGAAAGGAGAAACAGCAGAAGCACTTGCAGCTGAGGTCCTGGTGGTGATTGAAAAATTCACCCTGGAAAACAAAGTAGTGGCATTCTCTGCCGACAACACAAACACCAACTATGGAGGCCTGAAAATGGCGGGGAGGGTCAATGTCCACACTAAAGTGAAAAGTGCTCTGCAGAGAGAGGTGATTGGCTTGGGTTGTCCTGCCCAAATCATTCATAACGCAACCAGAACAGCTTTGGATATGATTCCTTTTGATATGGAGTACCTGCTCACACAGATATTTGGATATTTTCATGTTTTCACCGTTAGAGTAGAAAAACTGAAGAGCTAATATGTAACATATTAGTATTTGGAATTCCGAAAGCTCTAGAAAGCTCTAGTTTTTCAAAATGTGTCAAAGCATGGAAAAATGTTTCGTTGTGGTTGTTGTAGTTGTACAGTATGTGAACCAGGCTCATACATCAAGAGAGAAAGAAAGGCAGTACCCATACACAGTGAAGCTTTAATGCCTTTACAACATGAGTCATACATCACATCCCACATAGCTCTGTCTCCTCCCAGGCTGAGGTCTCTCAGAGACTCATGGCGTCATCCCAGAGGGGACCAGGGACCACCATCCCTTGGGAAGGCTGCTGTATCTACAGCCCCCTCTGGAGGTCCCTCGGGAGGTCCCTGCTTTTAGCTAGGGGTGTGTGGAACAGGTACCGGTTGTGTGTGTGTCAGCTATTGTAGCCCATGTCTCTCTGTGTAGTCTGTGCTTCAGCTGGAGCACGTCAGGTAGGTCAAGTATGGCTTAGTCAGTGCATAGGCAAACAACAAGGCTTTTATACTTCTCGCGAGTCAAATTCTTTTTTTATACATTTACATTTTAGGCATTTAGCAACACTTTTATCCAACGCGACTTACAATAACTACCTTTGTCTAGACTAGAGGACGTGAACCGAATGTACAGTACATCCCCGTCATTGTGAGTAAAGCCTACTATGAAAACAAGTGACGCCAGCAGTCACAGCACTAGAGCAAGGAAGAGGACTTTTGAGTCTCTATCTAACTCATATTTCAATGTCAATGTTATTTTATTTATAAAGCACCATTCATACAATCAATCAACAATCAATGTACTGTAGCACATAGTGCTTTACATAAAAAGAGAAAGATAAAAAGAGTAAAAGCATTACAAATTTAAAGTGTAAAATAGAATAAAAACTATAAACACTAGGAGACAAATCCACAAAAGGATTGCGCGGCTTTTGCAGCAGCAAAACCCGGGCAAATGAGACAAAAAAATAGCATCCAATCCAGCAAAGCACACGCAAACGGTGAAAAGCATTGCAAACTGCACTGATGAGCAAGTAGCTCCACAGCTGCGCCAGGCTCATTTGAATGTATGTAAATTAGGTACTTCCGTGCAAAATTGCCCCAAATAAGCCTTGCGTCTGATCCACAAACACAATGAGCTACTTACTGCCACACGCGGTTAGAGGTGCAAATACCGCTTTTGAAAACTGCAGCAATCAGCGCGCAGCCGGACACTCTCTCCTTCTGTCTCTCCTCAGAACTTGGAAGAAGTTTGAATGATATTGAATTGATATTGGATGATATTAATGGTGAAATATATATAGAGGGGGATTTAAAAATAAGTTTATTTTTCAGCTATGATGCACAGAAACGAACAGAACTGATATTTTCTGTAAAAAGATGTCGTTTTCATTATGATCCAATCTGTGTCCTGAAATATGGAGAAAAGCTTGAAGCACTGGGTAAAGATCTGACTATAACCAAGATCTTATATCTATATCCAAGAACAAATTGCATTCAGCTGCTGGTAAGTGCAACACATATAAGGGGCTGACATGCCCGGGCTCTCCAGGGATCATGGCAGCATTATTGTAGCCAGACGAAGGCACCGTCATGCCAGGCGTGCGCAAGAACGCGTACATGGCTAATTGCAATAATGGGCGCAAATTGCACACAGTTGGCAAATTGGTGGTATTTTTGCCCGGGCATATCATTAGAGTAAAATCTTTTGTGGATATCATGCTAAACTGGAGCACATTGCCGTTGCAATTGCTGTGCAAAATATTGAGTTATTAGCGGGAGCAATCCATTCTTTGTGGATTTGGGCCTAAGATATTAAAATAAGTAAAGCTACATGTACAGTATGTGGTAAATCATTGTAAAAAGGTATATTTTAAGATCTTGCTTAAAAATTGCCACAGTCTCAGACATTCTCATAGAATTTATATCGAACTCATAGAAGCGCTTTACCCGGCCTGTCTGTCCGCTGTCCGTCCGTCCGTCCCTCTATCCAGACTTTCCTCTGACACCGTCGGCCTCACAGCATTCATATTTGGCATGGGTATCCGCAGGGGTCCCACACAGACCATGACAGGACCAGATTTTTAAAAATTAATTTACATTTTGGTTAATTTTAACACAAAATACATCAGCCAATAGAAATACTGCTCCGAATAGAACCCCACTCCCAGCGTTCCAGCTGCCAACTCTAGAATTGTCTTGCTTGCTCATTAGCAGCAAGGAGCTGCAGCTTTGCCAAAAACTACGCCAAAATTAGTGCGGCTGCCCTGATACACACACTGAACTATTACCTCACATCAGCCCTGATACAAACACTGAACTATTACCTCACACCAGTCCTGATACACACACTGAACTATTACCTCACACCAGCCCTGATACAAACACTGAACTATTACCTCACACCAGCCCTGAAACAAACACTGAACTATTACCTCACACCAGCCCTGAAACAAACACTGAACTATTACCTCACACCAGCCCTGAAACAAACACTGAACTATTACCTCACACCAGTCCTGATACAAACACTGAACTATTACCTCACACCAGTCCTGATACAAACACTGAACTATTACCTCACACCAGTCCTGATACAAACACTGAACTATTACCTCACACCAGTCCTGATACAAACACTGAACTATTACCTCACACCAGTCCTGATACAAACACTGAACTATTACCTCACACCAGCCCTGATACAAACACTGAACTATTACCTCACACCAGCCTACTCTAGAAGCCTTTTTCTGTTACTCAGCTTTGCTCAACACTAGCGAGTTCTATTGTCCACCCAACAGTAGTAGCTAGCTAACTCGCAAACAAGAGCTAAACCATGCACGCCATCATTCAGACAGGACTTGCCAAACACAGCATGTCCACTATGTTCTGGGAGGTAGACAAGCATAATGGACTAAATGGACAATTACTGATTACTCCAACAGGTATCAAGCCTAGCAGATAGGTTGAGTGGATGGGCTGAGCTGGAGTGATAGCAGATCACTCTAAGCTGGAGTGATGGCAGATAGACAGTATTTAGTTGGTGTCGAGAGTGCTCAAGGGGCTATCAGAACTACTACTTATTATACTGTATGAGTCTAGATATTTAGTCTAGACTTTGGTCGACTGCTGCCGTGTGAAATGTCCTTTATAAATAAAGGTTAACTTACTTACTATATTGCCACCAGCTATTAATATAAACACAATAATCTTTCTAATCTTCAAATGTTCATTCCATATGGACGACTGAGGTTTAAATGATCAAGATAATGAGACACACACACAAACACTCACAAACACACACACACAAACACACACACAAATACACACACACACACACACACACACACAAACACACACACACACAAACACACACACAAAGCACAGAAATCAGGCCTCCCTCTGCTCTGATGGTTCACACTGACTGGTGAGGAATGAGACTGTGAAGGAATCCTGACAGCCAAACAAATATTTTGTGAGTGTTTATTGGCTTGTCTCTGTGCTGAGCAGGATTAAGCTGACTGCATATCAAACTGGGTGGATGAGAAGCAGAGAGAGAGAGGGAGAGAGAGAGGAACACGGAGATTACTGTAAATGAAAGGGAGATAATTGTATGTTTTCCCCTCAGCCAAGCTGGAATGTACAGGATCAGCCTCTGGTCTCATAGAGAGAGAGATCCTATGGGCTGAGCTGACTGCTGTTTAACACAACGAGAGAGAGGGAGAGAGAGAGAGGTGGGGGGAGAGAGAGATGTGGGGGGGGCAGGGAGAGAGAGAGAGAAATGAGAGGGGGGACAGAAAGAGACACAGACAGAGAGAGAGAATGGGGGAGAGAGAGAGGGAGACAGAGAGACGAGGAGACAGAGACGGGGGCGGGGGGGGGATGAAAGAAAGATGGAGAGAAGTAAAGACCGGGACTGAATGTGTTCATTGTGTGTCGGAGTAAAGCTGAGCATCCCACATGTGCCAAATGTTCTCTGTGAACTCTTGTCAAACAAATAAAACTAATTTGTGAGATGAAATTCACAGAGTGCAATGATCCGTCGCAGACGTTAGTCCTGCTTTGTGAGGTTGGGAAGACTCCACTCTACCACCCGTCCATCTCTCACCCCTCTCTCTCTCACCCCTCTCCCTCTCTCCCTCTACCTCTCTCTTCTGTCTCTCCCTATATCTACCTCTCTCATCTGTTTCTCCTCTGTCTCTCCCTCTCTCTCATCTGTCTCTCCTCTGTCTCTCTCCCTCTCTCTCATCTGTCTCTCCTCTGTCTCTCTCCCTCTCTCTCATCTGTCTCTCCTCTGTCTCTCTCCCTCTCTCTCATCTGTCTCTCTCTCTCTCTCCCTCCCTCTCTCTCTCTCTCTGAAAGAATGGTGCATTTGATACAGCTCAGTGCGACATGAGAAACTAAAGAAACCAAAGACAAACAACAAAACATGAAAAGCAACATCAAAGTGGGACCTCGTTTGCACTGTCGCTCTGGGACAACGAGAAAATATACATAAAAGAAATGAAAGATATAGCAGACAAAACAGAGATAGTATCAGAGAGATAGTAGAATGAGCAGGGGTCATTCCTATGTTCCCCAGCTCTAAAACACACAATGAGAAGCTGAAAAAGATGCCTCCCTCTCTGTATTCACTTAATATGACATGGGTTATTGTGGGAACTCGTCAAAGGGGTTAAGGTTAGAAAATCAGAATGGTGTTGCGCGTTCACTAGGCCCATTTTACTAGGCTTTTAGACACAGCTAGAGAGAATAGTGACCAATTATCGCCCACGTCTACTTTGCAACACTACTCCACCAACTCGGTCAACTGGGAAAATGAGTCCCTGACAACATAAAACCTTTTGAAAAGTTTACTTAATGTGTGGTAGCAAAATATTGAACTTGATAACATAGGACCCTGGGAACTGGCAAATAAGGACCACATTGCAATGCAAACCTATGGCTAACTACTGCTATAACATCCACGATAATAAACTACGAGAGCAACTGGAATGGGAACCTACATACTAGTTTACAAGTAAGAGGCCTACATTCATGTATTATTTATCCATACTCACATTTATTGTGGTTAGCCTGCATCTTTACGGATGGTGCTGAGTCAGTAGATAAAAAGGCATGATCCCAGACGAAAACTTAATATTTCAACTGTATTAACTGTAGTTTTAATGAGGCAGATATAGCCTAGTTGTGTTAGAACTGAGCACAACACCCCACCACCATAATTTCAAGTGTATAAATAAAGCTTGAATACAGTGCTTCTTCCA
This sequence comes from Borostomias antarcticus, assembly GCF_949987555.1. Taxonomy (NCBI): domain Eukaryota; kingdom Metazoa; phylum Chordata; class Actinopteri; order Stomiiformes; family Stomiidae; genus Borostomias; species Borostomias antarcticus. The sequence continues at coordinate 15,999,128 of NC_140246.1, forward strand.
TGACTGACAATTTCCTGACCACCAGACTACCTGAACTCACAATGGTCGTGAAAGACAGCATACAATGATTGGTCGCAGTCATTCGTGTAGTGTTGCCAGTGTCCACAACACGGCAAGAATTTATGAAACTGTGATTACCTTTTGACATGCTATCATGAAAGACAAAAATATTGTGTAGTCTGAACGGGGCATAAGAGATGTCATGAGCTATTGTTTTTGTGCGTGGCTGTAAGCCAGCGCACCTAGGATAGCAAATATCCGGTAGTCGTCCCTCCCTGGCTCCCTCCCTGTGTGCCTCCGTCCCGTTGTTGACCTGCAGTTCTATATTGCTATCACAAGAGGCAGATAGACTGCATTTACCGTTTTTGGCCATGGGAGGGCAGCAACAGGCTTAGATAGACTGTGTTCCTTGTTCAGTTTCAGCAATTCAATGAGTATTTGAGTTAGGCTATTTAGTTTATTATAGTATAGACCCTATATGACGCGAGGGGGCAGAGTCTTGCCACCACGCCACTGTCCACGCCACGGACCCCATAAATCAGCCCCTGATAGGGCTAGAGAAACACGGTCTTCACCTTGGTGTGGATAGTGGCGTGATGGCGAGACTCCGCCCCCTCGGGTCAGAGCTGGTCGTGGACAGTGTACCTCTCTCCGGGCCACCCACCTGCCCCCACCAGTGAAGACCCTGTGTCTCTAGCTCACTCAAGGGCTGAGTTGCGGGGTCCGTGGCATGGTGGCAAGACTCCGCCCCCTTGCGTCATATTGGGTCGGGGGCAGTGTACCCCTCTCTGGGCCATCCACCTTCCCCGACCGGTGAAGACCGTGTGTCTCTAGCCCACTCAGGGGCTGAGTTGTGGGGCCCGTGGCGTGGATAGTGGCGTGGTGGGGAGACTCCGCCCCCTCGGATCACAGCGGGTCGAGGGCAGTGCAGTGACCTCCGGGCAATTTCGGTGCACCCACCGGCACACACCTTGTCTCTCTAGCTCATCAGAGGCTGAGTTGAAGGGGCGGTGCCGTGGTTAGTGGCGAGATGCGAGACTCCGCCCCCTCATGTCATTGCAGGTCAGGGACAGTGTAGCGCTCTCTGGGCCACCCACCTGCCTTCTTCAGTGAAGACTGTATCTACCACGCTCAGGGGTGTTGTGTGGTCTGTGGTGTGATGCTGTGGTGTGATGCTACCACTGCAGTCATAAAAGTGTGCCTGTACCTTTAAGAGAGCCAGCTTGTGTCCCAAAATTCAAATCCTAACTGACACTCTAAACATCTCTCATTCACTTCAATGGGAGTGCATGCTGGCTTCAGACAGCTCTCTCTTAAAAAGTATAAATGTTACAGCTTAGATATTGACACAGTAGAAACCAAGGGAACATGCTGAACATTTTAATGTAGCATATGTCTGTGTAGCTTAAAAACTGTAGCCATGGTGACAAGTTAGAAAATGGGTATGAATTCAGAATTAGCAGCACAAAAGCTGCAGCTCCATACGTTTCAATGGGGAGCGCAGTTGCCGAACAAATCGTCATACAGCGAAAACTGTCACACAGCTTAGATACTTACATTGTACGAATCACCACAGTTGTGTGAACATTTCGATATACATGTGTGTGAGCTGTCAAAACTCTAGGAGTGCCAGCAGTTTACAAAATGAGTGAATATTTTCAAAGCAACAGTTGCCACCACTCTAAAAACATAATGATACTGAACATTCCACCAGCAGTTTCAATAGCACAAAAATTACTATTAAAAGTTAAATTACTAAAAGACGATTAAAAAAATATCAAAAATCTGAATACATCCGCTAAAGAGCTTAACATCAAGAACATTTTAAAGTTTGATTGAAGTTACTAGCACCAAGTATGAAGAAGTTATAAAGTGGCCAAAAAACTGAGGAGAATAATAATAAAAAAGAAATAAAGAAATAGTGGGAATATAACAAGTTGGGCTAGCTTCTACAAGCTAGCCCACCTAATTAAACATTTTCGTTTTCTAAGCAGAAATACCCGGAACTATTTTTTTAGAACCAGGCGTAGGGATTACCAGGGTTGGGAAGGTTACTTTAAAAAGTAATCCCTTACAGTAACAAGTTACTTGTGAAAAATTGTAGTCAGTAACGTAATCCGATTACCACAATTTAAAAGTAAAGTAAGGGATTACTTTCAGTTACTTTTGGATTACTTTAAATAAAATGTACTGTGTATTTCACCAGATATAAAATGTACTGTGTATTTCACCAGAAATCCTACATTATTTATTCTTTTTCTGTGTTCTAGAGCTGACAACATAGCTAAACAGCAGTTGCCCAGCGCCCGCCCAGTTAGAGCAAGTGTTAATGACAATAGGTTAGGGTGCGTGTCATCTTGCCTTGGCTAGTTAATTGCAGTCTGCAAAACACGACACTCATTCCTAATGTAGCTAACGTTAGGTGTAAACGTTGGCGCCAGCTCTAAACTCCAGCTCTAATGCATTCTAAGCAGCTGTGATTGACACTATTCAGCTATACAGCTTGCCAGTGGACACACAGCCTTATATATTATGGATAAAGACCCACTGACCAGTTTTCCCAGGCAGTTAGTTATAGCTCTTGAATAATGGTGCGTTCGTTTATAACTGGGAGGTGGCAAATTGCGACTTGCTACTAGGAATGATTAAATAAAACGCTGCATGAACTCGCACTTCCTCGTCGCAAATTCGGATATGTTTCTCAGCCTCCAGTTGCCGGCTGATGTCAATATATCATCATCGTATCATTCGCTATAGCTCGAATGCACACAGGTCGGAGGTAGGTATTTTGCCACTTGCGACTTGCCACCTCCGACCACAAACGAACGCACCATAACACCCGACAGGCACTATTGAGTGAAAATAATCTGAATGGGCGCTTGGGTCTGGTTTTCTGGTTGAACATTAGTGCTATACTGTAGAAGCCTACTGCTAGCTAATTTAGCTGTCAGTGGAAGTAAGGTTAACGTTAGCTACCCTAACATTTGACATTAGCCAACGTTAACTTACCGGCAAATGTTTTTTCAGGTTGGACATTGAGTCCTTGGCCGTCGAGAGGGTTTTGTTGGCTGGGAGACATAGTTTACACTGTGCTGTAATATTGTTGTGGTTCTGTGACAGGTAAATACAAAAAAATGCTGGTATTTCCAGGATTTTAATGCACATTGCGGTATTTCTGCCATGATGCCCGTGCTGCTTGCTGTCTGTCTGGCAGCTGTGGTCCAACGAGCACGAGTGCGAATCTTGTTGGCGCGCTGCGCGCAATTGGTATTACTAGCCTACTTTTATTTTTATTTTTTTTTAAGGTATTTTGTAAAACTGATGAGGAGGCTAAGGGTGATTGTAATCACGCATGTAATCCCCGTTACTATGCAAATGTAACTGTAATCTAGATTACATATTTTAAATTGTACTGTAACGGATTACAGTTACTGTTTTTTTGTAATCTGATTACGTAACAGCGTTACATGTAATCCGTTACTCCCCAACCCTGGGGATTACACGCATCACTCCAAACGCGTAGCATTGTGACTAGCTAGGTATCGAGGTAAACAAACGTGCATTCCAGGTAACCAGGTAGCTTTAAGTTTGGACACCCACTAGTTTCAGATGTGACTGTGTAATATCACGTTCTCTCTTTCTCTCACACACACACGCGCACACAGGTGTAACAAGAAGGACCAGAGATGTGTAGTTCATGTAGGGAGATCTGAGATCTCTTTATTGCTGGTTAGGAAGCAGGTTCAGCTTGGCTCTTAACGCTATCAAAGGCCAGTGGTTGTCTTGATCCAGCCTTTGTATTTGCAGACATCCATGAGAAAAGCATGGCCCCCACACACAACATTGTGACCTGCAACATTGACACCATAGATCTGGTCCTTATACACCACACCACCTCCAGAGTCACCCTGGAGAAAGGATACAGAATGAGAGATGGAGAGAGAAAGAGAGCGAGACATTGCCCATAAATTACTGTCCTTGAATGCACTTATGGAGTACTGTACAAAGTGTCTTAGGTAAATGATTGTGAAAACGTGGGATAGACCTATGGACAGCAGTCTGCAGTCTCGTAAAACCGCCGTAACAAAATGTATCCTAAGTATCCCTCTTGTCATTATGGTTTACATCCTGACTTACCACATTCGTACCTGCACTAGTTTAGTCTAGTATAACTCATTTGACACATCTGCCCCTCATGATACATTCTTGAAAATCTATCAATTTAAATGGATCAGTTGAATGGGGTTAAAGGAAGCATGCACGTGTTCTCACAGGGCAGAGGTCCTTCTCCTGACGATTTCTGGGAGCAGCGTCCTCAAAACAGGAAAAATGTCGTATGAGAGGTAATCCAGGTGGGGGATCCGTAGTACAAGGCACAATGTTGAGGTTCGTACACTGCAGGGTAGCACTCTCACCATTGACTGGAGGGATAGAGAGAGCAGGAAGGTCAGATATCCTCCACATATTAGATTCTGTTGCTGCTTTCCATCTGTGTACAGTAACAGTGTTCTGTCTTACTTTTTAATTGACCACGCTGTCTTGTATCATCCGCAAAGCCAGCAGTGAGAACAGTCTTACCATGTTTTGGTTTGCATGTCTTAGGCGCACCGAAACATCTATACAAAACACAGATGAAAAAGTGGTACCAATGTCAACAAATCAATCAAAAATATGCCGCCGTGTTAAAATCCCTCCTGAGCAGGAAATGACCACAAGTAGGACTTACTTTCGGAGAAACTTGACAAGGCCCCCGCTTGCACAGTCAGGGAGCGCGATGGGTTGAATGTTGTGCACAGGGTTTGGTAGTTCCAGTAGCATGATGTCATGTGCATTGTTGTCCCCGTCATGGTAGATCTCCATATTATTGATCGGCTGGACCGATACAGCTGGACCTGGATGGATACCCACATGTGCGACCAGATGCCTAGCAGAGGACAAGGGTCAGGTATGTCTCTTTTCTCTTCTCTCTCTCATACATACAGTCTCATTTAAATGCCTCCTTATAGCGCGAATAGTCACATTTTGGTTGGAAGTCAAGCTGACGACCTATTAAGAGAAAGACTCAGCCAATTACCCTACAACAAGCCCACCACACCGCACACTCACCAGCCTGCGTCAGGCACACAGTGGGCAGCGGTCAGGACCCAGCTTGGATGGATCAGGGAACCACCACACTGAAGTCTATGATTATTTCCATTGCTCGTTTCCACATAGACGTGGTAATGTCTTTCATTCTGTAGACAGGTAGCAGCTCCGGTGACCCTCTTCACAGTGTTGCCCATTGTGGTTTCTATCAGGAGAGGTAGGAGGGGTGAGGGTCGGAGTGGGGGGAGAGAAGAGACTAATGTCTAATAATATATCACATCATTAGGCAACAAAATGTTATGGTTAAGAAAAATTGCTTCAAATACACACTAACACCACATTGCAAAACGTGATTCAGTATCAACACACAAAATCAGTTTTCTTTCTTGCACTGAATTTAATTTAATGTAATTTATTGCTCTATAAATGTTCTTAGCCATTAGACAAACATATTCCAGGAGCTTGCTCCAGGTTGCCTGTTTTAAATATCTGTGTGGTTTTTATGGCTCTATGTGCTACTAACCCTGTTCTGCCTTCCCTCTCCCTAGTGCCTCTCTCTCTCCCTCCTATCCTCTAACCAGGTCCAGTTGATGCCCCACTGTCACCAGCAGACCACCCTGAGTCCGATAGATACCCCCGTGTCTGCTGTGGATGTCGTAGCATTTAGTTCTCACACACACACACACACACACTCTTCCGGCTTTAGGCCTGGGCCATAGCAAACACACACCAGTATTTGCCATGTCTCTCCTATGATGCTTTTTTAGCCTCTCTTACTCTGAAATGTAATTTAATGTAATGTATTGCTTTATAAATGTTCTTAGCCGGTAGACAAACATACTCCTGGAGCTTGCTCGATCGCCTTGTTGAAAGGGGTCAGGGAAGAATTTTTACAGCTCACTTATCTGGCCCCCGGGTGATTAGTGTTTTTTTGCTTCCCTCTGGAATATGTAGAGAGTGGGTCGTATGCCCACCTCCCTTGTTCTCTGTAAAGCGCATTGTGTTGCCTCTGGGTATGAAATGTGCTATAAAAATGCAAATAAAGCTTTGATTGATTGATTGGTTATTATTCGGAGGGGGGAAAACATGCATATATATATATATATATATATATACATACACACACACACATACATACACACAAACACAAGTATACAAGTCAAGTAGTATACATATATACATACTGTACCTCCAGGCTTAATCTCAATGGGGCTTTTCCTGGTTAAATAAAGGCGCTATATATATATATATATATATATATATATATATATATATATATATATATATATATTTATTAATCTCAATGATTAAAAATCTCTTTTTCAAGAGAGACCTGGCCAAGATAGGCAACAGTGCAATCCAAACACAGAGTTATAGACGGAAATATACAACAGAAACACAGAGATGCAACAGTAATACAGTTTACACACGTGACTTGGTGATTTGGCTATACGGCAATACGCTAGTTAAAAACATGAACATACTGTTAAATCCACCTCTAAACCTTCATAGTGGTTTTAAAAACATCTCTTGAGACCTGCTCCTCAAGTTTGAGATCATTTTGTAACATGTTCATGTTGTGATCTTAGAGATATATATATATTTATACAGACTGATATGTATGCAGGTACATATATACCTTGTAAATATATATTGTGTACTCCTAAAAGTATATACTTCTGACGAAAATGGCTATTTTCAGAGAAATGTAGTGGTTAACCTGATCCTGTTAGCTGTTTATAATTATGATGTTGACCCCTGAATGTGGCTGTCGGCCGCAGTTTATGTAAGAAACTGTCTCCCTTCCATAGACAAACATCCCACATGAGATAAAGATGACTTTCCATGGTTGGTACATTCTGTGGACAACAGCAATTGTTGTGGTTAGAGATAGAGACCTGGGCGCCGAGGCGGCGTAGGTTATCTTGACCACACAAGGCCGTAAGCTGCAGGAGAGACCAGACCAGTCCAGACCAGTCTGATTGGGGAAGGGGGGGGGGGGGGGGGGGTGGAACGCCCCCGAACCATAAGAACCTTGCTCGAGCTCAGATGCTTTGATTGGGGCCAGACAGCCATACAGACAGGCAAGCTGACATTAGACAATATGCCATCATCTTTTGTACGCTATAACCTTCTGTAATAAACAGCTTTTAATTGTCGCTCAAATCCTGTCCCAACACGCACATCTACGGTCTGTTTGTTACTCTGTATCTAGTTCTCTCTTCTTTCCAAACTTCTGTATTTTTGCTGAAACGCCAAATTTCCCCCTGGGGGGTGGGTCAATAAACTCTTATCTTAAAGTCTTATCTTACCTAGTAACAGCAGTAGAAGATGTACAGTAGGACCGACTCACCTGACCACATCAACAGCAGTAGAAGACGTAGGACTCACTCACCTGACCACATCAACAGCAGTAGAAGACGTAGGACTCACTCACCTGACCACATCAACAGCAGTAGAAGACGTAGGACTCACTCACCTGACCACATCAACAGCAGCAATAGAAAATGTAGACCCATCTTTGTCTTTCTCCAACACAGAAAAGGCGCTTTGTGTTTCATATTAGATCCTGGCTCCTTCTTAAACGTACTCTGCCCCAATGGCATCATACGCATCCACCAATCACCTTGCTCAAGTTTATCCTCACGATGCTATTGGCTGAACTACCCATTCTTGGCTATCTCAACTTCATTTGATTGAATAAATGAAAGTATATTATACAATATCTCTGTTAGGGTTTGAGGCTGGTGGAGGTAGGAACCAATAGCAGACAGAGGAACACCGGGAGGAAACACTAACATTAACAATGAACCAACAGAGAACAAAGGAAACATCATCTTCATCCGCTTATCCAGGGTCGGGTCACGGAGGCAGCAGCTCCAGCAGTGGGCCCCAGACATCCCTTTCCCTAGCAGCATCAACCAGCTCTGCCTGGGGAATCTTTAGCCGCTCACAGGCCAGTGCGGAGATGTAGTCCCGCCACCTAGTCCTGGGTCTACCCCGCGGCCTCCTCCCAGCCGGACACGCCTGGAACACCTCCCTAGGGAGGCGCCCAGGAGGCATCCTCACTAGATGCCCGAACCACCTCAACTGGCTCCTTTCGACGCAAAGGAGCAGCGGCTCTACTCCGAGTCTCTCACGGATGACTGAACTTCTCACCCGATCTCTCAGGGAGACCTCAGCCACCCTCCGGAGAAAACTCATTTCGGCCGCTTGTATCCGTACAAAGGAAACAGGAGGGCATATATACTCTGGGAGAACAATCAAGGAACAACGTACAGGTGTGCAACAAGACATAACGAGACACAGGTGCAGACAATCACCCAGACAAGGACATAGAGGGATTCCAACAAGACACCAACACAAGGACAGAGGAACTAGGACACAAGGGAAGGGAACAGGGAATGAGGCTGGGACAGGGAGAGGGACTGGGCAGAAAACTAGAGGGGGGAAACTAGAGGGCCAGGAGAGGAGGGACTGGAGTGACGTGAGACTAGTGAGGGGACAGGTGTCTAGAGCTGGGAGGACACAAACCAACATAGAAGACAAGACAACAAACACAAGACCAAACACACAAGGAGGAAGAACAAAACCAAGTGACAAAGTGACCAGTGTACCAGAGTCTCTGGGGGTAGTGCAGGGGCAGTCACAGGGAGAGGAGGTGCTCAGGGTCCAGGAAGGTCCAGGGGGCACAGGAGCTCAGGGTGAAGAATCCAGGCCGGGAACAGGGGGTGAGCAGAGCAACTAGGGGTCCGGGGCAGGGGCGAGGGTCTCGATCGGGAGCAGGGGGTGAGCAGGGCGAACCAGGTGTCCGGGGCAGGGGCGAGGGTCCAGACTGGGAGCAGGACCGAACCATAACAATCTCATAGACGAATAAAACATTTTAACAATGTTTCTACCTGAAACAACTTGTTAAAATTAAATATTGCAGGTCTGTGTATGTTAAACATTTGCTTTTAGTAGGCTCTACAGTATAAACTCCATTTTCTTTTATTTATGTACAAAGCACATATTGGTAAACTCCCCCTTTACCTTGGTACAGTAGCTTGCTTTCATTTAATGAAACCAGTCACCACCGGACTCGATCCGCTCGGTGGCTGCAGCTGAAAGCACCTAGGGCCCTGACAGAGTTGGGAAAGACTCGTTCTCGTTCCACGCCCCAGAGGCATGGGACAAGCTTCAGAGAGCCCTTCACCTCCAGATGCTAGTGCCTTTTGGGGAGTTTAAAAACCTTGTGCAAAAGGCAACTGGCAACTTTTTATAGTTCTCCATAGATAGATTAGTCCCTTGATGGTAAATGTCTCTGCAGGCTTTCAGTTGGTTTACTGATGTGTCACTGTTGATTTTACTGTAGTATTGTTGTTTTTACTGTATTCTATGTCCCACACTTGTATGTTATGTTCTGTATTTTTTATGACTGCTGCCTTTCTTGACCAGGTCACCCTTGTGAAAGAGACCGTGTCTCAATGGATTTCTTTCCTGGTTAAATAAAGTTTAAATAAAACTCAAGAGCAGAGCAATAGTAAGTTGGTAACCATATGAATCATGAATATGAACTCTAAACTTTGTCTATAGGACTATCACACACTGTCAAACACACACTCACATACACATGCACACACAAACACACACACACACACACACACATGCAATCACACACACAAACCCGCACACCCACACAAACAAACACACATATGGGGCACTTTGAGAAACACTTTCTCCTTAATCCAGACGTCAGTCCTTTCTTCCACCACATGCTCTGTTATCAGCGAAACATTGATGACCTGTTTATCATTTGGACTGGTAATGAAGAGTCATTTGTCGATTTTCAGAGGTATTTCAATTCAGCCAATGAACATTTGCATTTTACTCTTGAATCCAATCGTACTAGTATCAGCTTTTTAGATGTGCTGGTCATAGCAGAGAGCAACACTATACATACAGATCTTTTTCGCAAACCTACAGACAGAAACACCTTGTTACGTGGTGATAGTTTCCACCCCACACACCTCATTAAAAGTCTCCCTATCAGTCAGTTTCATCGAGCAAGAAGAATCTGTAGCTCAGACAGTCTATACCAGGGGTGTCAAACATACGGCCCGCGGGCCAAAACCGGCCCGCCAGATGGTTCAAACCGGCCCACGAGACGACGTCCAAAATTAATAAAAAGGAACAGATATTCCAAATTTGTCCAGCAGAGGTCGCACTGACATAACGAGAGATCCGGAAATAAACAGCACGTGACAGCAACGCGCCCAGAATCATCTGGCAATCTTGCCTTATCGTTATTAAGCTCTTGTTGTCAAAATTACCCACGGTTGCACCGTCATTACCAAAATGTCTGTCAAAACGGAGAAAAGTTGACACAGAGTGCAGAGTTTTCCAAGAAAAATGGACTGATTCTTATTTATTCACAGAAGTGAAAGGGAAACCTGTGTGCTTGGTGTGTAATCAGCAAGTTTCAGTGCTCAAGGAATATAATATTCGACGCCACTATGAGACTCATCATGGTGAAAAATAGAACCATTTGCGAGGACAACTGAGAATAGAGAAGATAAATGAATTGTTAGTGGGTCTGAAGAAACAGCAGTCTGTTTTTACCCGTACCCGAGAGGTCAGTGATGCAGCGGTGAAAGCTAGCTACCTTATTGCTAACGAGTTAATGTTAGGATCCAAGCCATTTTCTGAGGGCGAGTTCGTGAAAACATGCATGCTGAAGGCTGCAGAAATCGTGTGCCCTGAAAAGCGACAGGCCTTTGCCAACATTAGCCTAACGAGGAACACTGTCGCAGATAGAATTTCAGATCTCTCGGCAGACTTGGACAGCCAAATGAATCACAAAGTCAAGTCATTTGTTGCATTTTCGGTTGCAATTGATGAGAGCACTCTGAAGAATACAGTTCTGTTAAAAATAACATTTACTGTGGTAATGTAATATTTAAAGACCATGAACATTGTGCAGTATAATATCAGTCAGCAGCTTCAGCACAAAATAGTTTGGTCTGGTGTAACTCTATTGCTCATGCACTGCTATCACTTTTATGGGTTTTTGAAATGTACAAATTTAATACATTTACAAGGCAGGGTGATAACGTTCTTCATAGCTCCCACTTTAGTTTGTGCATAGTGTGGTGAGTCAGTTCAGGTGGTCAGATGTGAAAATGTATCTACTGTACATTAAAATAAACAAGTTGTTTTAATCAAAGTGAAATGCCATTTTTTCAGTTCCATAGGCCTATCTGTGAATAAATGTTTTGTGCCTTTGTAGATCCACTGTGATCTGTGAGTTATAATGCACATATATAGGCTAAATGATAAATTAAGGCATAATATTGAAATATTGAAAAACAAAGGTAAAGATTTGGAGTTGACGTTATTTCTAGGTTATTTTGCTATTATTTTACTGGCCCGGCCCACTTGAGATCAGATTGGGCTCTATGTGGCCCCTGAAGCAAAATGAGTTTGACACCCCTGGTCTATACAATAGACAGGCCACTGATCTGACTAACTGATTCTTAGGCCGGAAATACAAAGAGGAATGGATAGATGCAGCAACTGACCGTTTTAGTGCTATTACACAAAATGACTGTCTGCAACCGAGAGTCAAAACCCCTCAAGACCAATCTCCACTGTGTTTTACCAAATACTCACCAGTCGGTTTTGAGTTTCAAAAAATACTGAGAAAGCACTGGCATATCATTAGTTCAGACCCCAAACTCAAGTCCCTCTACAAGGAGCCCACCAGGGTGGTCTTTAAACGCCCACCCAACCTGAGAGATCGGTTGGTTAAGTCCCACATACCAGAGAGCAAGCACACTTTTCTAGATGAGATCCCAGAAGGAAATTACAAATGTGTGGCTACACCACTAAAAGCAAGACGTACACACACCCACACAGTGGCAAGGAGCCTAGAGTACATGGTGTCATCACATATAGTACATCTCATGTCATCTATCTAATCAAATGTCCCTGTGGTCTTGCCTACGTAGGTTGCACCTCTAGACCTCTTCGCACATGGATTAGTGAGCACAGGAGCAACGTCAGGTGTGAGGATGAGCGTAATCCAGTGGCAGCTCACTTTAAGAAGGCTGGCCATAACATCTGCTCTCTCAGATATATGGGCATTGAAAAGGTAAACAGACCCCTTAGGGGTGGTGACCATAAACGGTTACTTCTGCAACGTGAGACACACTACATTTACACCCTGAATACTATGTCTACATTTGGTCTGAACCAAGATTTTGATATTAAGTATTTCTTGTAATTAATTTGTCTCATATTTGTTTCCTACCAAGTCCAGTGATACGTTTGTCTGCTCATGTACAGTAACATGTACTCTCACAATTTACTATTAGACACTATACTATTTTAGCATGTGCTATTGATAGACTTGCATTGCAGAGATGAAACGACTCCTACTCACATTCTCTAGAGCCATTCACCTTCCCATTATGGCATATGAAATGTGTTGACTGTATTTGCACTTTTGTCTATGTACCCTTTAGGGCTGGTATACCCCTGGTGCATTGACTGTGGATTTGTGTATATACTGAATGTAGTTTAACCTTTTACCCTTGACCTGATTGGGAACACACCCACTTCCCTGTATGTATTATTACACCAGGCCTTACACATGTCTTGTATTGCACCTGAAGAAGGCCTCTACGGCCGAAACATTGTGCTGACAACCATTTAACTCACCTTGGGAGCTTATTTCAGTGTGCGGACAATTTTTTAGTTTTCACACGCACACAACACACAAGCACACACACACACACAAAGAAACACAGGCACACATACATTTACACAGACACACACACACATACACTAAAAACATTTGCCACTATGATTCCATTCATTCACTATGAAAAGCTCTCTTGTCAGGTCCAATTTCCTCATCAAGGTTTACAACCATATAAAGAAACGATCAGCATGGAACAAACGTTCAGTTATGATAATGATATTTCGGTTATGATTTTGACTATCAATGTTTGCTCAGCTAAGATGTTCCTAGCAGGTTCACAGGAAATTCTGTTTCATTTGAATAGAATTGCAAAGGAGAGAGAGGTTACTAGCTATGGATTATTGCTTGCTATGGATGTACTTGAATGGCTGAACCTTTTTTCTCTTCTTGTTTGGGGGCACATTTAAGGCACAGTTCAATCTTCAACAACAATATGTACATTGGGGTTGATACAATAAAATAAGATCAATTAACAGCACAGGTATTGATCCAGCCTGGTCTGCAGGGTTGCCATAACCTTAATGGGGGGGCGGCTGTAGCTCAGTTGGTAGAGCGGGTCGTTCAATGATCGAAGGGTCAGCGGTTCGAATCCCAGCTCCGACTGTCCACATGTCGAAGTGTCCTTGAGCAAGACACCTAACCCCAAATTGCTCCCAATGAGCAGGTTAGCACCTTGCATTGGTGTGTGAATGTGTGTGAATGGGTGAATGAGAGGCCATTGTAAAGCGCTTTGAGTGCCGCTAAGGTGGAAAAGCGCTATATAAGTGCAGTTCATTTACCATTTAATGTTTTAACAAGTGAATGTTATAACGGGTGATTAAACATGTCTGCATTATTTACTTGCCAGAAAAATCCCGAGAGAATTTGTAATTTTAAAGACAATCTGTGAGGAAAGACAGGTTTGTTATGCCCTCCCTCTTCTGCTGAAAGGAATCCATCGCCTGACATGTAACCTAAAAGGGGAAGCTTTGAAATACTTGACACCGTTGAACACTTTTGTTTTGTTTTTGTTTTCCAGCTCAAGCTGAGGTGGAAAAGGTGAAGGTGGAGATTCTCTACCTGAAGGAGGAGTGTGTCTTTCTGCAACCGCAGGTGGACAAATTCATGGCTGCTGTTGGATCCCCACCTGGAAGAGACATTGTGGCTCCAGGGTGGTGTGTGTGGTGGTGGTGTGTGGGGGAGGGTAACATCTGAAAAGTAAAACTATTCATGTTTTTTCTTCTTCTCATGGACAAAAGCATAAAAGACAACGGCGCCGGCTGTAATAATGTCCTCTTCAACGGAGGAGGAAAAGAAGAAGAAATGGTGACCATCCAGATTTTGCGAGCTCGCATTCTTTTTCTCTCGCAAATCAGTCTGGATACTCTCCATAGAGATCCGTTTGGGCCAGCTGAGAACACGATCTCGCCAATCAGCATTGGTTCTGAGGAATTTGAAATACAAACGCTGGGCGGGTTTATGACAACGAGAAGCGGTTGAAGTTAGAGCGTGATAGACCTTATCTGATTGTTTTCCAGATGGCTCATCTAATCACCTGCCAAGCATTTTTGAAAGTGCCCGCCCTTTTCCAAACGGTTTCCAGCTGAGAGTTCCCAGATGGTTATGCGAAGCAAACCAGCTGGCGCGTCAGGTTAGTCCTCATCATCATCGGAGGAAAAAGAAGAAAAAGAAGAAGAGCAATAAATACAAACCAGGCTAGGTCCAGCCTGGCTTATGTGCGTGGCTGGCTTGTTTCTGTTCAGGACTGGTAGGGCGAATGCTAGTCATGCCACTGAAATAGCTGTGAATTGAAATTACATGAAATAATGTCTGATAAATTGAGATAGGTCTTGTCGCCTGGACACATCAGTTCCAATGCTTCCAATGCTAATCCAGCACAATAAGAGCAGGATAGTCAGTTAGCTCATGAGCTCACAACAACTAGCAGAAGAAACCTGTGGAGCAGGATGGTCTATAAAGGCACAACACAGCAAGAAGAATTGCTGCTCTCAGGCTGCTCTATCTGCTATCCAGGTACCATGCAGGCCTCTGAGCTGCTCTATCTGCTATCCAGGTACCATGCAGGCCTCTGAGCTGCTCTATCTGCTATCCAGGTACCATGCAGGCCTCTGAGCTGCTCTATCTGCTATCCAGGTACCATGCAGGCCTCTGAGCTGCTCTATCTGCTATCCAGGTACCATGCTTACCAGGGTAGTTACAGCAGCAGAGGAGGATCAGAGTGGCAGTGTGATGGTGCATGAAACACACACAAT
Organism: Borostomias antarcticus; assembly: GCF_949987555.1. Taxonomy (NCBI): domain Eukaryota; kingdom Metazoa; phylum Chordata; class Actinopteri; order Stomiiformes; family Stomiidae; genus Borostomias; species Borostomias antarcticus. The sequence continues at coordinate 16,014,209 of NC_140246.1, forward strand.
TCCCCATGGTTTTGTCAACAGCAGGGTTTGACCCCCTCTCTCTCTCTCTGTCTCTGTCTCTCTGTCTCTCTGTCTTTCTCTCTCTCTCTCTCTCTCTCTCTCTCTCTCTCTCTGTCTCTCTGTCTTTCTCTCTCTCTCTCTCTCTCTCTCTCTCTCTCTCTCTCTCTCTCTCTCTCTCTCAAGCATTGAAGCCATGAAGCTTCTTAGGGAAAGAAACATGAGGGAAGGAAAGAAAGATGACAAATACACTCTCACAAACAAACACACAACAACACACTTTTTCCTCCCACTTTCAGAAAAACGGAGTACAGAGCTCTGTGGGCCTTTGTTAGGGGATGTGTGTCACACACACACACACACACACACACTCACTCACACACACACAAGCACGCACAAATACACACCATCCCTCCTGTCATCTGTAATAGGCTGTCTTCTGCCAGCCTCCCCGTGGCGCTGCTCTCTCGCCCTCCAGCCCCGTGTCATCTTAAAGCCTGAGCCTCTCTCTCTCGTTTGCTGCTGAACGACCGACTGAATCGGCACATTTTTCTACCCAATTTGAGAGAAAGCCATCAAGGACTGCCTCCGTCTCTAGTTGCCGCGGTGACGGCGGCAGCCGGGAGAAAACAATTACTTGGCACCTGGAAGGAGAGGTCAGCCAGACCCACCCGGGTGGGGAAATAGCTCACTGGATGGACTTCACTGGATGTCTGTCTGAGGGAGAAAAACTGCTCTCTCTCTCTCTCTCTCTCTCTCTCTCTCTGTCTCTATATCTATCTATCTCTCTTCTCCTCTCCTCTCTCTTCATTCCTGTCCTCTCCCCCCGTCCCTCCTCTCCCATCCTCCTTTTCAGATGTGGCTCCATGCTTCTGCTGTTGGCTCGTACACGGCCTCATGCTGCCCTGAGGTGGACAGACCGACACGGCGCTGAGAGGAAGCGCTTTCCCCCCCTTCCTGTTCGTTTGTTATATTCAAACAGGGAGACAGAGAGAGAGAGAGACGGAGAGAGAGACAGAGAGAGAGAGCAGTCTGAGTGCTTGGTGAAGATCCTACAGTATTTTGGACTAATATCTCCTCTCTTCTCCTCTCAGCTCGTCTCCCCTCCACTCCTCACTCTCTGTTGCAGGTCTCTCTCTCATCTGTGTGCTGACAGCAGAGGCAGCAGACATCTTAAAGCCCTCAGGTCTACAGGGAGACGTTTTGCCAAGAGGAAACAATTGTTTTCCCTTTGTTTTGTTTAGCACACTGAAATATGAGCCAGCAGAGTATCCCAGACAGACAGACAGCAGAAGAAGGAGGGGGAGGTGTGAAGGCTTGGCGAAGATCTTCCAGTATTGACTGGTGTACTGTAGAACCCCGAGGTACATTAACCAAAAAAGTAAATGATTATGATCATATTGCGCCAGATGTGCGAAGAATAAACGTGACAATATGCACACTTTAAAAAAAAGATTGCTATAAAGAAACAAGATCAAATAACCCTCAAGACAGAACCCTTTAAGGTCCCTGATAGTATAGTATTGTATTGGTATAGTATTAGTATTAGTATAGTATAGTATAGTATAGTAGTATTTGTATTGTATAGTTTACCTGTGTATCTCATATCTCTTTGTTTTGTCTTTACTGTATGCTCCTCAGCACTTGTAAAGCAGGAAATAGATCCACACTGCAGGAAATAGATCCACCTAGAGGTCAACTAGAGGTCACCTAGAAGTCAACTAGGGGTCAACTAGAGGTCAGCTCTAATGGCGGTCAAGACCACACAACAGAGAGCTCCTCCTCCTGAGTCCAACAAGCACTACATCCATACAGCCCCGGAGGAGTCCTCGTCTCTGCAACAAGTACTGGGTCCACACAGCAGCAGTCCAGCAGATGTCTCCTGGAGGGGTTTGGACACACCCCTCCTCTGCCCAGAGCCCCTTCTCACACTTCTCACAAACACACTCTACATGGATGAGCAGATGGCTGCGCTCAAACATGTTATGACAACATCTGGCTGCTCAGTCCCTCAGCTACAGTAGGAGAGGAGAAAAAGAGAGAGAGAGAAAGAGAGAGAGAAAGAGAGAGAGAGAGAGAGCAGTCTGTGTTCGTGATATCGTCAGAGGGGTAGTGGATGATAGACAAACACTCTTTCTCCGTGTCACACATGTCAGAGGTGTGTCATCGACGCCAGGGCGTGTTGTGTGATGTTTGTATGGCAAGTCCCGGTGTATGTTCTGTCCTCCCCCTTAGCCCCCCCCCCCCCCTCTCTCTCTCTCTCTCTCTCTCATCCCTATATCGCTCTCTCTGTCTCTCTCTCCTCAGACAAGCCCTCCATCGGTGCTTCCAGTCATCTGGCTGATGCTCGCCGGTACTTTCCGCTCCTGCATCCTCCTCGCTCCGTCTCTCTCTCTGTTGGCGCACGTCGGAGGGGGTCCTGATCTTAGCCGTCTAATAAAGTGCCTGTCTGTCTGGCTAGAGTCCAGGGCTCGCTCCCCTGTCAGAGCGAAAGATAAGATCACACCCACAGTCCTCGGAGCCAAGCGCCTGTGGTAGAGCAGGCGGTAAGCGGCAGCTTCTTCTGTTTCTCCTCAGTTCAACAGGAAGTGAGTCCAGGTCGACGTGCTGCCGAGGTGCTGTGTTGCATCATTAAATAATCTAAAAGGTTCCAAGGTGATTCACTGTCCACTGCACTGGAGCAGAGAGAGAGAGACCGTGACTGATGAGAAACTGAGAAATACATTAACTATGTACAGATCACAGCCTGGCCATAGAGACTGGCCCACACAGGCAGACCTGGCTGCCTAGAGAAGACAGGCCTCGTTAGCTCTGCCCACAGAGAGAGAGCTGGAGACAGAGCAACATTTCCTGCTACAATGTAGAACATATGAAGATGTTAGAACAAAGTTAAATGTAAGCTCAAAAATGTTGATACAATCTCTGACCAAAATAAAATGTAACATATACTTGGAGAACACAGTATCACCGCCATAGAAGCAGCAAGATATGTGAGTGATGTCTAAGAAAACCAGCACAACACATTACAATCTCCTCACAGCTCACACTCTGCACTCTCATTCACTCCTCTACTTATTTGTTTGTTTATGGAATTATTTATTTTACATGACATTTGATACATTTGATTTTGTATTATTTTTGTTACTGTAATTGTATCTTTATTGACCTATTTTATGACCTATTTTGCTTGTTTATTTATGTATTTATTTATTTTACATGCCATTTGATACATTTGATTTTGTATTATTTTTGTTAATTGTATCTTTATTGACCTATTTTATGACCTATTTATCTGTTAGTGTACTTAATTGTTTTCTCATGTCATTATTTACATAATTGTATTTTTCTTGACGCTTTGGTAATATTGTTCACCTGACATGCATGCCAATAAAGCATGTTGAATTGAATTGAGAAAAAAAAAATGAGAGAGAGAGAGGGAAAGAGAGAAATGAAGAGAGAGACGAAGAGAGAGATGGAGAGAGAGATTGAGAGAGAGAGAGAGAGAGGGAGGGATGGAGAGAGAGAGAGGGAGGGATGGAGAGAGAGAGATGGAGAGAGAGAGGGATGGAGAGAGATGGAGAGAGAGAGAGAGATGGAGAGAGATGTAGAGAGAGAGGGATGGTGAGTGAGATGGAGAGAGAGATGGAGAGAGAGAGAGGGATGGAGAGAGAGAGATGTAGAGAGAGAGGGATGGAGAGAGAGATGGAGAGAGCTGTAGAGAGACAGAGGGATGGGGAGAGAGAGATGGAGAAAGAGATGTAGAGAGAGAGAGGGATGGAGAGGTGGAGAGAGATGTAGAGAGAGGTATAGAGAGAGAGAGATGTAGAGAGAGAGAGGGATTGAGAGAGAGAGATGTAGAGAGAGAGGGATGGGGAGAGATGTAGAGAGAGAGAGTGATAGAGAGAGAGATGTAGAGAGAGAGAGGGATGGAGAGAGAGATGTAGAGAGAGAGGGATGGAGAGAGAGATGGAGAGAGATGTAGAGAGAGAGATGGATAAAGAGAGAGAGAGATGTAGAGAGAGATGGATGGAGAGAGAAAAAGGGATGGAGAGAGGGATAGAGAGAGAGATGTAGATAGAGAGAGGGATGGAGAGAGAGATGTAGAGAAAGAGAGAGATGTAGAGAGAGAGAGGGATGGAGAGAGAGATGTAGAGAGAGAGAGAGAGGTAGAGAGAGAGAGGGATGGAGAGAGAGATGTAGAGAGAGAGGGGTGGAGAGAGAGATGTAGAGAGAGAGAGATGTAGAGAGAGAGGGATGGAGAGAGAGGGATGGAGAGAGAGAGAGGGATGGAGAGAGAGATGTAGAGAGAGAGAGAGAGATGTAGAGAGAGAGAGGGATGGAGAGAGAGATGTAGAGAGAGAGAGGGGTGGAGAGAGAGATGTAGAGAGAGAGAGATGTAGAGAGAGAGGGATGGAGAGAGAGAGAGGGATGGAGAGAGAGAGAGGGATGGAGAGAGAGATGTAGAGAGAGAGAGAGAGATGTAGAGAGAGAGAGGGATGGAGAGAGAGATGTAGAGAGAGAGAGAGAGATGTAGAAAGAGAGAGGGATGGAGAGAGAGGGATGGAGAGAGAGATGTAGAGAGAGAGAGATGTAGAGAGAGAGGGATGGAGAGAGAGGGATGGAGAGAGAGAGAGATGTAGAGAGGGAGGGATGGAGAGAGAGAGAGAGAGATGTAGAGAGGGAGGGATGGAGAGAGAGATGTAGTGTCATGGCTTCTTACTACTTTCAAAATGATAGCCACTTGCCATTGTACTGGGTATGTGGTTTTGGACACACTGGCTCTTTGCTTCCATCCAATCAAAGCAATCAGAGAGATTCAAGGACTTTGCTTTACCTTCATTTATTTTGGTGATGCAGCCACAGGAAGACAACTTACAAAATCTGTGATGAACTTTGTCCAAATAATATTAACAAAAAGCTAGCGATCAAAAGACTATACCGCTCCCATCTTCTCAAAACAAACAATCTCTCCCACACACCTGTCCTCATTAACCCCTTTATGCCAACACCCCTTCATGAAGTCATTTCCTGTCTTACACAATGCATATGAAACAACAGCAGGGGGAGTGCTCAACATTGGCTGGTTCAGGCAAAGTGAATCATAAATATGTAGATATGTCAATAATAAAGCAAATTAATCAATTAGGTATAATCGTACAGATGAAAGGAAAAATGGCTCTAACATGTAGAGAGAGAGCGAGTGATGGAGAGAGAGAGATGGAGAGAGAGAGAGTGATGGAGAGAGAGAGATGGAGAGAGAAATGTAGAGAGAGAGAGTGATGGAGAGAGAGAGATGGAGAGAGAGATGTAGAGAGAGAGAGAGAGATGGAGAGAGAGAGATGGAGAGAGAGATGTAGAGAGAGAGAGAGAGATGGAGAGAGAGATGTAGAGAGAGAGGGAGAGGGATGGAGAGAGACCGATGGGGAGGGAGGGGAAGGCAGGAGAGAGATGGACAGAGACACAGATAGAGACAGAGCTCTTTATAAAATATAAAAAATATAAAATAACTCTGGAGATGTAGTGGGTCATCTAATTCATTAACCTTCATGAATAATACATGTATTATGATAAATAATACAGTTATATTCTTGTAGAGAAAATTACACTTTAATTTGGATTATTCTTACAGCATCATGCATAAATCATCACTGCCTTGTTAGCATTTCCGCAAAAAATCAATGTCTTTTCCCGAGTTTCCTCCTTTCCTCAGCCCAGACGTGTGTATATAATGTATAGATGTGATTGTACACGCTCATATCTAGCAGATAGGGGCCGTGCTGTGGTGTGTATTTGGAAGACAGGTCTGGTGTGAAAGTGTGGCATGTTTCTCTATCTCTGTGTAGAGAAAGGTATGAGCTTCTCTGTTCTCACAACACAGAATATTGTTAAAATAAAACATTATTGAGATCTATTATATATATATATATATATATATATACACATACATACATACATACATACATACATACATACATACATACATACATACATACATACATACATATATATATATACATACATACATACATACATACATACATACATACATACATACATACATACATACATACATACATACATACATATATATATATATATACATACATACATACATGACAAGGTTCTGCTTGGAGCCTTAAGTGGATCACACCTAAAATGGGTTCTCTCTGAAACCTTACAGACTTGAAAAGGGTGCTATGGGGAACCTTACAAACCTGAAAAGGATGCTATGTGGAACCTTTTTTCAAAGTGTGCTTCTACTGCTGCAAATGGTTCTATATATAACCCTTTTATTAATGTGCTCCTAGGCTACCTGCCTATCAAGCAGCAGAGATCAAACCCAGGAGAGATCTCTCTCCCTCTCTCTCTCCCTCTCTCTCCCTCTCTCTCTCTACATCTCTCTCCCTCCCTCTCTCTCTCCCTCTCTCTCTCTCTCTCTCTCTCTCCATCTCTCTCCCTCCCTCTCTCTCTCCCTCTCTCTGTCTCCCTCTATCTATCTCTGCCTCTCTCTATGTGTCTCCCTCTCCCCCTCTCTCTTTCCCTCTCTCTCCCTCTCTCTCTCTCCCTCTCTCTTTCCCTCTCTCTCTCTCCCTCTCCCTCTCTCTCTCTCTCTCTCCCTCTCTCTCTGACCATGCTACTGGCTGTCTCTATAGGGACTATTACACTCACTCACACATGCACGCACGCACACACACACACACACACACACACACACACACACACACACACACACACACACACACACACACACACACACACACACAGTCACATTTGCTTTCTCCCCTGGATAATCAAAAGAAAGAAGCTGTCAATCAGACAGACAATCAGACACTCCCCCCCAATCTGGACCTCCTCTGTCCTTCAGTGTTTCACACTCTCCATCTCTCTTTCTCTCCATCTCCCTTTCTCTCCATCTCTCTATTGCTCTCTTCCTCTCTCTCTACCCCCCTCCTCGCTCTCTCTCCACCCTTCTCCTCTCTCTCTTTCTCTCTCCATATCTCTCTTTCTTTCTCTCCCCATCCTCCCTCGCTCCCCCCCCCCCCCCCCAACCACCACCACAGTTCTACTCAGCGTGACCAGAGTGGACAGGTGTTGGAGTGTGGAGGTGTGTGGAGGTGAGTGGACAGGTGTTGGAGTGTGGAGATGAGTGGAGGTGAGTGGACAGGTGTTGGAGTGTGGAGATGAGTGGAGGTGAGTGGACAGGTGTTGGAGTGTGGAGATGAGTGGACAGGTGTTGGAGTGTGGAGGTGAGTGGAGGTGAGTGGACAGGTGTTGGAGTGTGGAGATGAGTGGACAGGTGTTGGAGTGTGGAGGTGAGTGGACAGGTTTTGGAGTGTGGAGGTGAGTGGACAGGTGTTGGAGTGTGGAGGTGTGTGGAGGTGAGTGGACAGGTGTTGGAGTGTGGAGGTGAGTGGAGGTGAGTGGACAGGTGTTGGAATGTGGAGGTGAGTGGAGGTGAGTGGACAGGTGTTGGAGTGTGGAGATGAGTGGACAGGTGTTGGAGTGTGGAGGTGAGTGGACAGGTTTTGGAGTGTGGAGGTGAGTGGACAGGTGTTGGAGTGTGGAGGTGAGTGGAGGTGAGTGGAGGTGAGTGGACAGGCGTTGGAGTGTGGAGGTGAGTGGACAGGCGTTGGAGTGTGGAGGTGAGTGGAGGTGAGTGGAGGTGAGTGGAGGTGAGTGGAGGTGAGTGGACAGGCGTTGGAGTGTGGAGGTGAGTGGACAGGTGTTGGAGTGTGGAGGTGAGTGGACAGGCGTTGGAGTGTGGAGGTGAGTGGACAGGTGTTGGAGTGTGGAGGTGAGTGGACAGGTGTTGGAGTGTGGAGGTGAGTGGAGGTGAGTGGACAGGCGTTGGAGTGTGGAGGTGAGTGGACAGGTGTTGGAGTGTGGAGGTGAGTGGACAGGTGTTGGAGTGTGGAGGTGAGTGGACAGGTGTTGGAGTGTGGAGGTGAGTGGAGGTGAGTGGAGGTGAGTGGACAGGCGTTGGAGTGTAGAGGTGTGACCGGCAGGTGTCCGCCGGGGGGCAGCAGGTACAGCAGGCTCCTCAGCGACGCCCCGGGGGGTGTGGATGAGAGCGGGCGCTCCTGTGATTCGGATGAGAGGCGCACTCCTGTGCGATCCCGCCAGCGCCGGGCGGGGGGGGGGGCTACAAAGGCGTCATTAACAGTATTAGCTTAGAGGACGACCACGCGACCATCGCCGCTCGCTCGCGGAGCGCCGGACGAGGGAAGCGGTCGCTGGCCAGGAGATCACGGCCGGAAGGACGGACGTGTGTTTCTGTGGGCGGATTTGAAATCTAACGTGTTAGGGGGAGGAGCCAGAGGAGGATAGACTGACATGCGGTTCTGGATCAGTCTAATGGCTGGAGGGATAGTGAAACTTGCAGTGGTGTGTGTTCGGATATGAAGGCCTGGCGGGTGAATGAAGAGCACATCCAACCCACACTGTTCTGGCAGGAGAGTGTGTGTGTGTGTCTGGCTGCATGGGTAGTACGGTGGCTGGGTTGGGCCAGCTGGCCATGACAGAGAGGACAGGAAACGTGTTCCAGGTGACTCTCAGGAGAGACTGGACACAGCAGCAAGGCCGAAACCAGGTTTAGGGTCAAAGCCGGGCCACGGCTACACCACCACCTACTGTTATCCCACCGGCTGTCGGTTCGCGCACCGTAGTTTTGACATAATGCATGATTTTACAGAAAGCTGAAATGAGTTGTTTGTTATCTGTTTTAAATCAATGAATCAAACAATTGGCTGAGCGAAAAGGCCACAGACAGCAGATCAGGCGTTCTGAGTGGGGGGCCCTGGACAGCAGACCAGGCGTTCTGAGTGGGGGGCCCTGGACAGCAGACCAGGCGTTCTGAGTGGGGGGCCCTGGACAGCAGACCAGGCGTTCTGAGTGGGGGGCCCTGGACAGCAGACCAGGCGTTCTGAGTGGGGGGCCCTGGACAGCAGACCAGGCGTTCTGAGTGGGGGCCCATCACGCGCGGCCCTGCCCGGGGCCTCCTTCACGAGCAGCCGGCCAGGGGTGCTGCACCGCCACCGGTTTTCCGGTAGAGCACCCTCAGCTCTTTATAACATTCATTGTTTCCTCAACATCATTTTTCACCGTTTTTTGCCGCCTGCAAATGAAACAACCCTCAGCAGCTTCCATTACTCAAAAAAAAAAAACAGTATATAACGATTTTCACTCCTGGCATTAAATTACTCATCTCGTTTGACAATTTTTAGTTATCATCCTTGTTTGTTGCTGCTGTTGTTTCTGTGTAAAAGTGACAGTTGGGATAGGCAAGGAGTATATTTACCACAGAGCATCACACTGTGTCAGAGGGGGGGGGAGGGGCTTGCGTTTCCCTCACTGCTTTTGTTTGATTTCCTGTCAACTCCAGGGCTCTGTCAGTCAGCCTCCTAACTGGAGGACGCTGTATTGATAGACCAGCCGGCAGCGTGTTTGCAGCGAGGGTAAAAGGCTGTTCACCCGCACTGACAGCTGGTGCTTGACGGCTGTTCACCTCTAGGTGTCGATGCCCTCTGAACCACAGTGCTCACTAGCCGTTCATTGGTTCATGACCCCTGTCTATTGGCTGTATGATATATGACCTCCGTGTCTATTGGCTGTATGATGATATCTGACCTATGTGTCTATTGGCTGTATGATATATGACCTCCGTGTCTATTGGCTGTATGATATCTGACCTCTGTGTCTATTGGCTGTATGATATCTGACCTCTGTGTCTATTGGCTGTATGATATCTGACCTCTGTGTCTATTGGCTGTATGATATCTGACCTCCGTGTCTATTGGCTGTATGATGATATCTGACCTCTGTGTCTATTGGCTGTATGATATCTGACCTCTGTGTCCATTGGCTGTAGATGACATCTGACCTAGGTGTCTATTGGCTGTATGATATCTGACCTCTGTGTCTATTGGCTGTATGATATCTGACCTGTGTTTGTGTAATGTTGTCTATCCATTAGTGTTTTGCACCAACTGACCAGAACAAATTCACAGTATGTGTTAAAACCTACCTGGCAATAACATTGATTATGATTATGATTCAAATGGTTGTTGATGAGAGCCAAAAACGCAGACTAGCTTGATAGTTGTGCTATATTAAAGGTGATAACTATGCTTCAGTCGTGTATGGCCTCACATAAGAAGGCTATGCACAGTAGCATAAGATTTATTGATACAGTAACCAGCCTTTCCGACCCAACCAATACGATATTGATCCAACACTGACTGAACCAATTAACCTCATTGACAAGCTTCACCTCAGTCAGCCAGTCTGTCTGCCCGACCCAGTCAATCCCCAGATCAGACCACGTTATTCCCTAGACCAGCCCCAGTCCTTCTCTAGACCAGACCCAGTCCCAGTCCTTCTCTAGACCAGACCCAGTCCCAGTCCTTCTCTAGACCAGCCCCAGACCCAGTCCTTCTCTAGACCAGACCCAGTACCAGTCCTTCTCTAGACCAGTCCCAGTCCCAGTCCTTCTCTAGACCAGACCCAGTCCCAGTCCTTCTCTAGACCAGACCCAGTCCTTCTCTAGACCAGACCCAGTCAATCCCCAGATCAGACCACGTTATTCCCTAGACCAGACCCAGTCCCAGTCCTTCTCTAGACCAGACCCAGTCCTTCTCTAGACCAGACCCAGTCCTTCTCTAGACCAGACCCAGCCCTTCTCTAGACCAGACCCAGTCCCAGTCCTTCTCTAGACCAGCCCCAGCACCAGTCCTTCTCTAGACCAGCCCCAGCACCAGTCCTTCTCTAGACCAGACCCAGTCCCAGTCCTTCTCTAGACCAGACCCAGTCCCAGTCCTTCTCTAGACCAGACCCAGTCCTTCTCTAGACCAGACCCAGTCCTTCTCTAGACCAGACCC
>NC_140246.1:16030082-16065082 GCF_949987555.1 Borostomias antarcticus
GCACACACACGTGTACACATGCACACACACACACACACACTCTCACACATACATACACAGCACCACAACAAAGCAGAGAGAGGCCTTTGAAGTATCCACCCCCCACCGCTCCACACACACACACAAACACACACACACACACACTCCACAAGCCCATCCAGACAGAGAGAAAACACCCCACAGGGCTCCGTCTTCTGAAGCATGTATGACGCGCGCGCTGACAGATCCCCTGTGGGCTGACATGCTTCCACGCGCTTTCACATCCAAACAGACATGATGTTTATCTGCGTGTCTCAGACACTGAAGAAGGTTTCATCTACAGAAGAGAGCCAGAGAGAGACAGGGGAGGAGAGAGAGAGAAGAGAGCCAGAGAGAGACAGGGGAGGAGAGAGAGCTGGAGAGAGAGGAGAGAGGAGGAGAGGAGGATGGTAAATGGACTGCACTTATATAGCACTTTTATCCAAAACGCTTTACAATGGCCTCTAATTCATCCATTCGTTCACCCACCAATGGCGGCAGCTGCCAGGAAAGGTGCTAACCTGCTCATTGGGAGCAATTTGGGGTTCAGTGTCCAAGGACACTTCGACATGTGGACAGGAGGAGCTGGGATTCAAACCGCCAACCCTACGATCATTGGACGACCCTCTCTACCTCCTGAGCTACAGCCGCCCCAGCTGGGCCCCAGCCGAGGAGAGAGAAGGAGAGAGAGGAGAGGAGTGGAGAGAGAGGAGCAGAGAGGAGAGAGGAGAGTGAGGAGAGAGGAGGGTGAGGAGAGAGGAGGAGAGAGGAGAGGAGTGGAGAGAGAGGAGGAGAGAGGAGAGACTGAGGAGAGATTGGAGAGGTGAAGAGAGGAGGAAAGACGAGTAGGGTGGAAGACAGAGGAGAAAAAATCAGAAAATCAGAAAATCACTGAGCTAGAAACACACTCTCACACACACACACACACACACACACACACACACACTCATGCACACACACACACACACACACACTCTCACACACACACACACACACACACACACACACACACACACACCTACGCAAACGCACACACACACATTCACACACACACACACACACACACACACACACACTCACACACACATACACTACTCCGCAGCATGTCTCCTGTTCCAGTGAGGATGGAGAGGTGGATCTCCAGCAGACGTGACTCAGAGAAGCTGTCCTCTAATCAGTACCAATTAAGGACGACAAGGTGTGTGTGTGTGTGTGTGTGTGTGTGCGTTTGCGTAGGTGTGTGCGTGTGCATGTGCTGATCAGTGCCAATTAAGTAGGAAGACAAGAGAGGTGTGTGTGTGTGTGTGTGTGTGCTCCAGTGATGGTTAGAATGTGTGTGTGTGTGTGTGTGTGTGTGTGTGTGTGTGTGTGTGTGTGTATGTTTGTTTGTGCTCTAGTTAGAGTGTGTGCTTATTTTACTACAGTATGTGACTAACAGTTGGTCAATAACGGACACCACTTGCTGACGACATACAAATTAAAAACAAGAGACCCCACTCCAACCCCTCTCACGCACACACACACACACACACACACACACACAAACACACACACACACAAACACACACACACACACAAACCTGTCCCTTCCAAGCTGTCAGGCCACCACCTCTCTCCCGTGGTGCTGTGCATAGGAGGCCATCAACACCTTAGTTCGCTAGTTAGCTAGAGGGACATGATGCATTTCTATCATCCCCTCATCTGCCTCTCGCATAATGACAGCAGGTTGAGAGAGAGAGAGAGAGAGAGAGATGTGATTGGCTCCTGCCTGTGTCCCGGTCGTGGTGACATCTCCGTGCTGAAGTTTAACAGCCTGGCGTTAATGATATCCAACATTCCGTGTCAGGAGATATTTATAGGGCCTTCATTCATTCAAGAGGACAGGAGAGGGGCAGGTCTGAATTAGCATTCTCTCTCTCTCTCTCTCTTTTTTTTTCTCTCTCTCTCCATCTCTCTCTCCATATATATCTCTCCCTCTCTCTCTCCCTGTCTACCCCCCCTGCACTCTCTCTCTCCCACCCTCTTTCTTCCTCTCTCTACCTCTGCCTCTCTCTCCCACCCTCTTTCTTCCTCTCTCTACCTCTGCCTCTCTCTCCCACCCTCTTTCTTCCTCTCTCTACCTCTGCCTCTCTCTCCCACCCTCTTTCTTCCTCTCTCTACCTCTGCCTCTCTCTACCTCTGCCTCTCTCTCCCACCCTCTATTTCTTCCTCTCCCCCCTCCCTCCATCATAATCAGTGTTTAAAGCAGGCCTCCCGTCGGCAAGGTCACCGTCACACCATCACAGTGTTGCCAGGCAATGTGTTGTCAGGGCGATGCCCACCGCTGTGTTGTCAGTGTGATGCCAGACATACTTAAAAGTGTCCGTTCGCTCTGCCACAGGCTGCAGACGCCAATCAGACATCCACTGCATCCGCTCAGAGACCCGCGCATCCACTCTGAGACCAGATGTAACAAGGAGGCTAAAGTAGCGTCGCCGAGTAGTGAAACTCACTCCCCTAGTATAAAAGATTTGCTAGCGACCCTGCCAAGCGAGATAGCTCTCTTGGCGTGGTTGTTAGCACATCCGACTTGCGAGCGCAGGGTTGCAGGTTCACATCCCGCCGTGGACAATCCCTTATCATGGGTCAAGTGGATAGTCCCTTAACATGGGTCAAAGTAACAAGTCACACCGAAAAACACAACCCAGAGTGAAATGAAGTCCATCACACAGACATCCACTCTGAGACCAGAGACCCAGGTATCCACTTTCTCATAAGCAAAGATCAACTAAAAGAAAATAAGCACAAACAAGGTATTTATAATAAACACAAAACACACCAACCCGCATCAGTAGGCCTGTGAACTTGCATCATGTAAGGAGAGCCTGATATATCTTACTTGCAAAGCTGAAATTGCCTCCTACTCCAGGCTTTAGAAATTGGCAGTCTTAAATACTTTAGCCTTAAATAACCACTCCAACGTCTGGCCACCATCTGCTCAGAATAGCTTAGTGTAGCTCAGGATTTATCAAGGGACTGTAGATATTTAGTTTTGGCTAGGTTGGTTAGATGTTTAGTTTTGGCTAGGTTAATTAGATATTTAGTTTTGGCTAGGTTGGTTAGATGTTTAGTTTTGGCTAGGTTAGTTAGATGTTTAGTTTTGGCTAGGTTGGTTAGATGTTTAGTTTTGGCTAGGTTAGTTAGATGTTTAGTTTTGGCTAGGTTGGTTAGATATTTCGTTTTGGCTAGGGTGGTTAGATGTTTAGTTTTGGCTAGGCTGGTTAGATGTTTAGTTTTGGCTAGGTTAGTTAGATGTTTAGTTTTGGCTAGGTTAGTTAGATGTTTAGTTTTGGCTAGGTTGGTTAGATATTTAGTTTTGGCTAGGTTAGTTAGATGTTTAGTTTTGGCTAGGTTAGTTAGATGTTTAGTTTTGGCTAGGTTAGTTAGATGTTTAGTTTTGGCTAGGTTAGTTAGATGTTTAGTTTTGGCTAGGTTAGTTAGATGTTTAGTTTTGGCTAGGTTGGTTAGATATTTAGTTTTGGCTAGGTTAGTTAGATGTTTAGTTTTGGCTAGGGTGGTTAGATGTTTAGTTTTGGCTAGGTTAGTTAGATGTTTAGTTTTGGCTAGGTTAGTTAGATGTTTAGTTTTGGCTAGGTTGGTTAGATATTTCGTTTTGGCTAGGGTGGTTAGATGTTTAGTTTTGGCTAGGGTGGTTAGATGTTTAGTTTTGGCTAGGTTAGTTAGATGTTTAGTTTTGGCTAGGCTGGTTAGATGTTTAGTTTTGGCTAGGTTAGTTAGATGTTTAGTTTTGGCTAGGTAAGTTAGATGTTTAGTTTTGGCTAGGTTAGTTAGATGTTTAGTTTTGGCTAGGTTAGTTAGATGTTTAGTTTTGGCTAGGTTGGTTAGATATTTAGTTTTGGCTAGGTTAGTTAGATGTTTAGTTTTGGCTAGGTTAGTTAGATGTTTAGTTTTGGCTAGGTTAGTTAGATGTTTAGTTTTGGCTAGGTTAGTTAGATGTTTAGTTTTGGCTAGGTTAGTTAGATGTTTAGTTTTGGCTAGGTTGGTTAGATATTTAGTTTTGGCTAGGTTAGTTAGATGTTTAGTTTTGGCTAGGGTGGTTAGATGTTTAGTTTTGGCTAGGTTAGTTAGATGTTTAGTTTTGGCTAGGTTAGTTAGATGTTTAGTTTTGGCTAGGTTAGTTAGATATTTAGTTTTGGCTAGGGTGGTTAGATGTTTAGTTTTGGCTAGGTTAGTTAGATGTTTAGTTTTGGCTAGGTTAGTTAGATGTTTAGTTTTGGCTAGGTTAGTTAGATGTTTAGTTTTGGCTAGGTTAGTTAGATGTTTAGTTTTGGCTAGGTTAGTTAGATGTTTAGTTTTGGCTAGGCTGGTTAGATGTTTAGTTTTGGCTAGGTTAGTTAGATGTTGAGTTTTAGCTAGGCTGGTTAGATGTTTAGTTTTGGCTAGGTTAGTTAGATGTTTAGTTTTGGCTAGGTTAGTTAGATGTTTAGTTTTGGCTAGGTTAGTTAGATGTTTAGTTTTGGCTAGGTTAGTTAGATGTTTAGTTTTGGCTAGGTTAGTTAGATGTTTAGTTTTGGCTAGGTTAGTTAGATATTTAGTTTTGGCTAGGGTGGTTAGATGTTTAGTTTTGGCTAGGTTAGTTAGATGTTTAGTTTTGGCTAGGTTAGTTAGATGTTTAGTTTTGGCTAGGTTAGTTAGATGTTTAGTTTTGGCTAGGTTAGTTAGATGTTGAGTTTTAGCTAGGCTGGTTAGATGTTTAGTTTTGGCTAGGTTAGTTAGATGTTTAGTTTTGGCTAGGTTTGTTAGATGTTTAGTTTTGGCTAGGTTAGTTAGATGTTTAGTTTTGGCTAGGTTAGTTAGATATTTAGTTTTGGCTAGGGTGGTTAGATGTTTAGTTTTGGCTAGGTTAGTTAGATGTTTAGTTTTGGCTAGGTTAGTTAGATGTTTAGTTTTGGCTAGGTTAGTTAGATGTTTAGTTTTGTCTAGGCTGGTTAGATGTTTAGTTTTAGCTAGGCTGGTTAGATGTTTAGTTTTGGCTAGGTTAGTTAGATGTTTAGTTTTGGCTAGGTTAGTTAGATATTTAGTTTTGGCTAGGCTGGTTAGATGTTTAGTTTTGGCTAGGTTAGTTAGATGTTTAGTTTTGGCTAGGTTAGTTAGATGTTTAGTTTTGGCTAGGCTGGTTAGATGTTTAGTTTTGGCTAGGTTAGTTAGATGTTTAGTTTTGGCTAGGGTGGTTAGATATTTAGTTTTGGCTAGGTTGGTTAGAGGTGCTTTTTCTGTTGTCTTTGGCACCATTCATACAGTAGTTTGTTTAGTCTTTCATTCGTTCATAGTTCCCCTGTGGCGCTGTTGTGCTGAGAAAATAAAACTCTATTTATTTATCTTGGCCCCAATGTGACCCTAGACAGACCTTGTTATGGACCTTTTCTGCTCTAGACAGAGGTGAACAGAAGGATCATATCACTAAAATCAGCTTCTCCATTACATACACTCTTACCAGGGAAGATGGGGGAGAGAGAGAGTGTGTTAGAGCATGTGTGTGTGTGTGTGTGTGCGGAGATGTGCACTGGATGCTAAAGGGGCAGGGGCGAAAGTTAAAAAATGGGCACTTAAGTTGTTTGGCACGTGCAGCACATTTTTACCTTAATTTGCAAAATATGTAATGTAAATTAATAAACAAAGTAGACTACTACTAGCCATAAATAGCTAACAAACGACCTGTGTGCTACAGTAGATGCATATCCATGTTGCTGTGAGTTATACAGTATTAGTCTACATTAAGCAGACGTTTTTATCCAAAGTGACTTTAAAGGTGCTCTGTTCGATTTACTGCACTATTTGTATAAAAAAATAAAAAATATATGCAATAAATATGTCCAGGGGAGTCATAACTATCTGTAACTATCTGCCTGTGGAGCAAATGTGACAGCGGCTGGTGATTTGGTCCGCAACTCGGCAAACCCCGAAATGCGCTAGAGGGCAAAATAGCTAAAAAAACGTTTTTTTTCGTTTTTTGTTTTTTTGCGTATTACCAAAGTTGAAGTTGTGAAGAACCTACTTACTATAACAGACAACAGTTTTAGGTTCACGAAATACGTTTAATTAGTCTGCAAACTAAGCTCGTTTTTAGCTGATTTCGAGCCGGGTTTGGGGGCGGGCAGATCGATTAGCATGATTTGTTTTCATTGGCTATTGCTTCCGGGTTCTCCGCCCCCACCCTGCCCATAAGAACAGCACGCTTTGTTTGTTTACATTCAGTTCCACGTTTAACCATGGATGCTACTGCTTTTGCGAAAGCTCTGAACAAAGATCTGCTCAACGCCGCTCGACGATTCGACAATGGAGAACTTATGGATTCGTACCTAAAGGACTACATGGATGTTGACGATGGTACAAACTCGGAATGTGGTAGTGAAGAAGAGGACAATGCTTCTGATCTCGAGCTGGAAGTCGACGAAGATGGAGAAGAGGGGGATGACATCCAGGACATGGAAAGAGTTTTACGAGCAATCGATATTGTTACCGTGAACATCGACTGTGAAACAGAAGAAATGGACAGGATCAAAAACTTTGATTGCAAGTGCCAAGTGAGACGAAAGGAGAATTCTGCTGTGGCTCCTACCTCTTGCCTTCGCAAAGTGAACCCTGAATTGGTTTACCGGTCGAGACTGAACATGGCAGCTAGAACTCCAGGAGAGCAGGACTCGTTCGTACACGCAGTTTTGTACGTGTTGAACTGTGATACAGAGATGACTGTTTCAACAAAGCAGGTGGCTGCCAAACGAAAGTTGCGGCGAACGACGTACCAGATTCACACGACGGTTGTCTGCCGCCAAGCTTTCTGCTTTTCTATAGGGTAAGCTATCTTTATACTATCTGTGCTGTTTACATTAACGTTAGTCGTTTAGCAGTAGCTCCTTTCTAAACAAGTGACTGAGTCTAGCTAGCATAACAAATCTAGCACTAACTAACAAAGGCTAGCTAGCTAACGTTAGCTAACATGCTAGTTAGCTGAGCTAGCCCTGTGTTCCTAAACTAGCCAGCGAGGCACCTAATATCTAGCTAGCTAACGTTAGCTAACATGCTAGTTAGCTGAGCTAGCCCTGTGTTCCTAAACTACCCAGCGAGGCAGCTAATATCTAGCTAGCTAACGTTAGCTAACATGCTAGTTAGCTGAGCTAGCCCTGTGTTCCTAAACTACCCAGCGAGGCAGCTAATATCTAGCTAGCTAACGTTAGCTAACATGCTAGTTAGCTGAGCTAGCCCTGTGTTCCTAAACTAGCCAGCGAGGCACCTAATATCTAGCTAGCTAACGTTAGCTAACATGCTAGTTAGCTGAGCTAGCCCTGTGTTCCTAAACTACCCAGCGAGGCAGCTAATATCTAGCTAGCTAACGTTAGCTAACATGCTAGTTAGCTGAGCTAGCCCTGTGTTCCTAAACTACCCAGCGAGGCAGCTAATATCTAGCTAGCTAGCTAGGTAGCTATTACAGAATGAGAGAGCATGAGAGGTATGTTAGTCTGACACCTTGTTTTTTGTTTTGGTTACAGCATGAGCAAGAACAAGCTCCAGGCCATAGCCCAAGACTACCAGGAGAATGGTGGACAAGTGCGAGAAAGGAAGAAGGGTCCACGTACAAACCGCTACTTCCTTAAGAAAGAGGACATCGAACGAGTTGTGACGTTCATCGGCAACTACGCTGAAGACCATGCCATTGTCTTGCCTGGCAGACACCCTGGTCACAGGGATTTAACTGCAAAGTTGCTGCCATCCAATGTCTCCAAAGCTACAGTGTGGCGGCTCTACAAAGATGCTGTGGAAAAGCTTGGTATGTAAAAGTTGGATACATACATACTTTGACATCCTATGGTTAAAAACATACATATTTAATTCAATAATATCATACTAATAAAATATTATTTATTTTCAGAACACCGTGTTGTGGCTCTGGACACCTTCAGACGGCTGTGGAAGTCATTGCTCCCTCACATAGCAAGCACCAAACCCCGGACAGATCTCTGCTGGCTGTGTCAGAGCAACAACTATCAAGTTTACCGAAGTGCCAACCTGCCTGACAACGTGAAATCAGCCAAGCTGAAGAAGCAGGAGCAGCATCTCAACCTTGTTCTACAGGAGCGGTCACTCTACAATGACATGAAAGCTGCATGTGCCAAGACCTGTGAGGATTTGCAGCTCTCCCTTGGCCCCTCCACACCAGCCAGCAAGAAGATCACTATGCACTACAGCTTTGATTTTGCACAACAGGTGAGAATACGTTCATCCTATGATGAGTGTGTTGTGATGTGATGTGGTATGGTTAGGGTTACATGTGTGTTTTTGATTTTCAATGCATCTCATCTTTTCCTTTTCTTCCTATTTTTTCCTTTGTCTCTTAGGTTCACTTCCCTTCTGACCCTTTTCAGCCAGGACCCATGTACTTCTTGACTCCTCGTAAGTGTGGCATTTTTGGTGTCTGCTGTGAGGGAATACCGAAGCAAGTGAACTACCTGATCGACGAAGGGATGGCCTCAAGCAAGGGCAGCAATGCAGTCATCAACTACGTGCATCATTTCTTCAACAACTATGGAGTTGGAGAAACACACGTGGACCTTCATTGCGACAACTGCCGTGGACAAAACAAGAACAATTTTGTGCTGTGGTACTGTGCTTGGCGGACCATGCACAAGCTTCACCTGCAGCTGGACGTCCACTTCCTGATTGCAGGCCACACCAAGTTTGGCCCTGACTGGTGCTTCGGCCTGGTCAAGCAGAGCTTCAGGAAGACCAGAGTGGACACTCTGTCTGCCATTGCTGGAGTCGTCAGGGACAGCTCTCCTGTGAAGCACGTCAACATCCCCCAGCTTGTTGGACTGGAAGACGGCACCGTGCTTGTTGAATGCTACAACTGGCAAGAGCATCTGAAACCCTACTTCCGGGCACTCCCACAGATTTCGAGTTACCAGCACTTCAGGTAATTATCATGCATTAGCTAGTCTATTTAATCAACACTTTCTGGTACTATTTTATGTATATGGAGTGCCAGTACTGTGGGCAATAGTTTAATGTACTTTCTTCCTTCTATTCTATTGCAGTTTTGATGCAGAGAGACCTGGCATGGTTGTGGCCAGAGAACACCGTGATGCACCAGCAGTTGAGTTTCAGCTGCTGCGCAAGCCTGATGTCCTGCCCCCCAGAGAAGGTCTTCCTGTGCAAGCCCCACCCGGACTGGACATGGCCAGACAGACATATCTCTTTAACAAGATCAGAGAGTTCTGTTCTGATGAGGGACGAGACATCACATGTCCCCCGCCAAACTCCACAGCAGCTCAGAACAAGACTGTCCGCTTGTAGATTCACTGCAGATCATCAGGATGGACAGCACTGCAGGAGAAAGGCCACAGCCTTTTCCTGTTTGTATACTGAAGCATTGCTTGTTCTCTTGCACAGACTTGCACAGACTTGCGCACACTTGCACAGACTGCATTGTTCGAATATTGAATACTGAGCCGAGTACTGTTATTATCTTGAGTATTGAGCTGGGGACTGTTATTACTTTGTTGTACACTTGATCACAATGAACACTATGCACCTTGTTATTACTTTGCTGTGCACTTGATCACAATGAACACTATGCACCTTGTTATTACTTTGTTGTGCACTTGATCACATTGAACACTATGCACCTTATTACTTTGTTGTGCACTTGATCACAATGAACACTATGCACCTTGTCTATACAACTGACTGTACACTTTAACA
Source organism: Borostomias antarcticus (assembly GCF_949987555.1). Taxonomy (NCBI): domain Eukaryota; kingdom Metazoa; phylum Chordata; class Actinopteri; order Stomiiformes; family Stomiidae; genus Borostomias; species Borostomias antarcticus. The sequence continues at coordinate 16,039,857 of NC_140246.1, forward strand.
CTTAGACTGTTGCCTTTTTTTGTACACTTTACTACTTATGCTTGTAATGTATATCATGTATTTGACAATAAAGAACGTTAAATTTGAACTTCATCTTATATTGTTCTTAACTGCATTCACAACACAAGATTAATACTGACTCAAAGAGTGTGGGGTAATCAGTGAGAGAGCACCCCACTCTCAGGTAATACCCCAAGTTGACAGCCACTCTGACAGATAATGACAGATCGTCCAGTGGGGGAGTGGCTGGGGGTGCGGTTACCAGGCTATTGTTCACGCCCATTACCTGGCAGTCAGAGGTGTGAAATTGTTGGAGAACTTTGGAGGGCGATTTCTCAGCTAAGTTGATTTGGCAGTACTAGCATTCAAATAAGCATATCTTCTTCAAATATGTTCAGATTTCAATGTATGAGACCTCATTTGAAAGCTTACAATCTGCACTTTCATAATCTGTAAAAAACTGAAAAATGAAAATGCCTAGTTGAGGACCAAATCACCAGCGGCGGTCACAAATGCAGAATTTCTCTTATTATGAGCGAAGCCAGCCTGGCGCTGAGCCCCACCCCATGAACGGCACCGTATGGAGTGAAAACGCCCACTTGTTTATATTTGATACACTGCACCACTGCCCCATCTAGTGGCCAAAAAAAATCGAACTGAGCACCTTTTAAGGATAAGGACACTGAATGTCATGTTTAGCCCTACTCCTGGCTGCTTGTGGTGCTTGTAAACAGTGGTGCTTGTAAACAGTACTAATTTCACCGAACATACAACAGCCATCCCTTCACACTGTAAACCTCCGCGAAATTCATCCGAATCCGAATTTCGCTGAGATTTACAGCGTGAAGGAATGGCTGTTGTATGTTCGGTGAAATAAGTACTGTTTACAAGTTACTGTTGTTACGAAATGCAGAGGCGAAAGGACCTATGGTGTTTACAGGACGACTTCAGAGCTTGGTAAGCATAAACCATATAATTCCTTAACTTTAAATCCACGTATATCATACTTTTTAGAGTTTTTCGATTGTGACCATAGCTAGCAACGAGCAAGGGTGCGCACGCCGACATTATTGAGACAGAACTCTGTACTGCACAAAACAGAAATATTTTAACCTGTACTAGTCAGATACATGCCAGGGAAGCCAGAAATAGGGCTAAACATGAAATTCAGTGTCCTTATCCTTTAATGTAGATCAGGATTACTACAGTACTTGCCAGAACTCACAAGTGCATCTCCTCCTTTCTAAACAAGTTACTAGGAGCTATAGTAAAAGTGATATGTAATGGTGTGATATGTACGGAAGCCCTAAGCGGCCATGCATTTATACATTTTTTTCCCACCATTTTCTCGTGATAACGAGATAATTTAATTTGTTTTCTTGTGATAACAAGATAATTTAATTTGTTTTCTCGTGATAACGGAATAATTTTATATATAATATAATAACAAAACACGGGCCTATAAATAGCCTAATTGCAGGACAGCGTGTGACATTTATATTCAATCAAGGCCGGACACAGGCTGAAATAGTTGTGTGCCTTGCCGTTACGCGTTACAGATAATGTGCATATTAGTGTGCGTCATCTAAGAAGATTGTAAGAAAGGCTTCAGCTTTATCGGCAGCGCAATCAAAGCGAGCCTGATATCGTCGTAAACTATCTGACCAGCTACGGGGACCTGGGCGACTCCATGGGTACCGGATGATGACTGAGTGATGCAGATCAGCAGGATTGCAGGTCACTAGACATTTGGTGTATGAAGCGCAATCCCCTTCTCTATATAAGAAGCTCCTCTTCTCTCACCTTGTATACCTCCCTGTCTCACATGCCTAAATCACCACACCTGTAGCGAGTTCTAGGGTTAGAGCTATGACTATGACCAGTATAATTTATGATTATAACGCGGTTATCACAAATATGAAGGAAAATGGATTTAATGCATTAAATCAACTCGTATGGGGCACCACCCTGTTTTGTACAGGGAAACAAGATAACCTTCATCAATAGTCTAATTTATTCATCAATCTCAGTCTGGAGGAGGAGTTCTTGACTCAATCAAGTGACCTAAGATAATGTGATGACGTTCGGACGTCGTCAAAAGTTAATAATATTTATTGAGATTATACTAATCAATTATCAAAACAATATTATAACACAATTCAATAATAGAGGGAAAACATGTGGCAATATGAAAACAGCAGAAATTAAAAGAATGATGTCATAGATTATCATAGCCTATCCTAAATCTTCTAAGCTTAAACAACACTTTGACATCACCCCACATCAAAGAGAATGCATGGATTGCGCTCCCGTTGAAACAGTGATGGTAGCGTTGCTGCGCGAACGTTGATGTTCGCGGAGTTCAAAGTTCAGTTTCAGAGTTCACAAGTTGCAAATATCTCATTCAAAACCTCTGCCCTCGCCAGAGGTGGATCGTTGAAGAGTATTTTCCTAAGCCCCTGTGTCGACTCAGAGATCTTAGGTAGCAGTTCAGAATTCCAGATACAGGCTGATTCTCACCAGCCGGCACAAACTTAGGGTTACTGGAGAGTTGAGAGAGCACATGAGAGTGTCCTGTGGGCGTAGACAGCCACCCGATCAGGGGCTCGGATCACCCAGTGGCCCCTGCTACCATCGTAAAACAGAGCAGCTAAGCTATGCAAGCTGAGCTCAGGGGTCTAGAAATCATCACATATCCTTGTTATGGTTTCAACATGATATGCATAATCAACTGATTCATGATTTTAGCCAAAGATGGATACCAAACTTGACTATGGTAGACTTAGCAGCATATAATCAGTTATTTATAACACACAGTGCAGTTGCATTAAAATACAGTGCATCACACAATAACTTGGTTCACCGGGCTTATTCATGTGGTGTTTGCATCACATGGTGGAGATGGAGCAATTTCACTTTATTCAAGAAACAAGGCAAAGGATGGAATTTCCTTTGTCTCACTGTGTGAATGTCTGCGGATGTGGAATGTGGCCTGGCCTGTCACAGGGGGATGGGGGAGCACAGAGTGTGTTCCTGAGCATCTCTTATCAAGATCCCACATTCCAACCTGAGGGAGAGTGTCCCACAATATCAGTAGAACTGTTTTGTGGTCAGTAGACAATGGTCAGTAGAACTGTTTTGTGGTCAGTAGACAATGGTCAGTAGAACGGTGTTGTCGTCAGTAGACAATAGTCAGTAGAACGGCGTCATGTCCTACACCACTACACCCCTGTTGCTCTGTATCTCCAGGTTGTTTGGGACCATAGTCATTTTGATACTGTGACTTCTTGCCAGCTTCATCAAACTCTTACAAACCTTCCTCCGTTACAATGTCAAGTTATACAGCTACAGAAGGCTGTGTTTGTACTGTTGTTAAGCCACTGTTCTTTGTCGCTCTCTGGTTTGAATGTTCTTTTGTAGCTGACTGAAATGTGTCCATCTGGAGTGTTATTGTACTGTATGCCCTATACAGTAGGCTACATATAGCCTACTGTATTTACCATTATTGTGTTGGAATGTGCTGTGACTTGGAATGTGCTGTGGTTTCTTGTTAGGAATAGTGCTTACTGTTTGACAAGAAACTGAACTGAGATTCTCAAGTGAAACTAATAAGCAAGCTATTTTGTGTTCCCATTTGGATGAAACTGGAATCTGCATTGACTCTGCTCCAGAAAACTAATGTCTGGATTTCGCTCATCCTCCAGACACTGAAGGTAGTATCCCTCTCCCCTGTTCTCCTTGCTTGTAATAGTTAGGAATTGATAAAAGTGGCGTCTGAACTCATCCTGCATCAACTGTCATCAGCAGTGAAATCTAATGACTATGAATCCACTAAATAGTTTAATATGAATTTCACATTTTTATTGTCAAGTATGTCAAACATGTGAAGTATGTACAGACTAATCACTCCCTTATTCAGCTTAGAACATATAGCCTAGGCCTACATGTAAATCAAAGAAAGGCATTTTAGTAAATACAAATAAACACGTTTGCTAACTGCATCATGGCGGTCAGCGATGAGAGACGCTTCTTATATAGAGAAGGGGATTGCACTTCATACACCAGATGTCTAGTGACCCGCAATCCTGCTGATCTGCATCTCTCAGTCATCATCCGGTACCCATGGAGTCGCCCAGGTCCCCGTAGCTGGTCAGATAGTTTACGACGATATCAGGCTCGCTTTGATGCGCCGCCGATAGAGCTGAAGCCTTGCTAACCATTTTGAAAAAACGTTGGGGAAAAAATGTATGAATGCATGGCCGCTTAGGGCTTCTGTAGGTATGTAAATGTTAGTTTATCATTTAGTTTTATATAATTCTCAGATCATATCACAATTCTAAAAAGCAACAACACACTGGTTTCTTATTATTATGTTTCGCAAATCAGCTAGCCTTCAGCATCTACCCCCAGAATGCTAAATTGATTTACTACATTATTCATTAACTGTATAATTCATTATTACTATTTATTGTTTGTTAGCCTATGGCTGTTGCTCATCATCTTATGCTACAGTACCAGCAAGTAATCATCTCTTTGCTCTGTGTAACTGTATACAGTTCATATAATAAAACTACTTACTTACAACTACTACTACTACTACTGTACTACTACTACTACTACTACTACTACTACTACTGCACACACCCTAAAGTAAGCCAGCAATCATATCATCACTGCCTGGTGTCGCACACGCACATGTACACACACGCACATGCACAGACACATTCACACACACACATGCACATGCACACACGCACGCACACACACACACACACACACACACACACACACACACACATACATTATAGAAAACTAACTAGCTGATGGTAACAAGTGCTTAGATAGGCTGTTCATTTGTGATAACTGTACCTGCTATGCTTTCCTGTCACAGTAGATGGTGGGGGGCCGGGGGTTGTCCCGGTGATGTGAAGATGTGCATTATCCCACAGCAATCCAGTAGAGTGAGGAATGGTTTAGTTAGAAGCCTACATTCAAACTTGCACTGTTACTGTTTAATGACGATATTAGAGAACATTTAGCCTATTTTCTTTAATTGGACAGAGAGAGAGAGAGAGAGGGAGGGAGGGAGGGAGGGAGGGAGGGAGGGAGGGAGGGAGAGAGAGAGAGAGCTGACGTTACCTAGCTATAATAACTACATTAGCTAACTACTGTAGCTACCAACACAATAAGACAACATTAAAACTCATGGGGGGGAGAGAACGAGAGAGACTGATTCTCACATTAGAGTTAATACGAGCAACAGGTAGAGTACATCCATATATATATATATCACTATAATGTCCACATACCTGTAACATGCCTGTGTCTGCCTCAAAAATGTGCTTGACTGACTCTAACGACTATCAGTGCCTATCGCGTGGGCGTGCAGGTGCGTTTGTTTCGCGTACGGATTTGTTTCCGCAAGCTGCGGTAGCTAGGAAAACAGGAGAGAGGTTTAAGGCATCGCCCGGAGTAACAAATTATTTTCCAAACTGATATTTTGATACAGTCAAAATCTGTTAGGCAGGGCAGGCTCTGCGCAACAGGATTTTTTTCATAAAAAAGTTTAGCCTGTAGAAAAAAGGCACTTCTCTACGAGAGGCGAAAAAGACAGGGTCCCTCGCCCCCCTTGAGGTCTATGAGTGCACGTGCCTGTGTGTGTGTGTGTGTGTGTGTGTGTGTGTGTGTGTGTGTGTGTGTGTGTGTGTGTGTGTGTGTGTGTTTGTTAGCCTGATACATGTAGTGGGCCTGTCAATGTAGCGCTTTCCTCTTGAAGAATTTCACAGCTGAGTTAGCTCCAATTGGCAACCAATTTCCCAAGCCTCTGTTGACACACCCACTGTTCCCCAGTCGTGGAAAACTTCACTTATAACACCATTACCCAAAATTCAATGTCGAAAGAACATAAGGATTACAGACCCATAACCCTCACCTCAGTGGTTATGAAATCACTTGAGAGAATACTGCTACAACATCTTGTTAAAACAACTGAAGACAAATCCCACCCGTGTCACTTTGCCTATAAGAAGGGATGCAGTACGGAGGATACGGTTGTAGCACTGCTCCATCTCATTACGATACATCTGGATAAATCGAACACTAACTATGCATGGGCACTCTTTTTAGACTTCTCATCAGCCTTCAACATGATACAATCCGTTATTCTGCTGTCAAAGATGGTACAGCCATCTTTCAGGAAACTGTGTTGCTGCCTTTCTTGGCCAGGGTTCTCTTGTAAAAGAGATTTTAATCTCAATGAGTCTTTAACCTGGTTAAATAAAGGTATAAAAACAGCTAGAAGTAAATCCGTATTTAATCCACTGGTATGCCTCTTTTCTCTCCAATAGGGTACACGTGGTGAAAGTGAACAATAGCAAGAGCAATAACAACAAATGTGTTAGCTCTACTGTACTCTTTACCCTCTATACTGACGACTGTCTTATAGAGGAATGTTTGTCGGAATGTGGTTCTCGGGTCCTCGTGCAGGATAGAAAAATTCCAATGATGGTCGATACTGGAGCCACTTACACTTGTGTAAGTCCAGAATATGCCACCCACCTCCCCATGTCAGGTAAATGTGTCAAGACAGTAGGATTCTCAGGAATAACACAGATGATTCCAACAATGGCTCCAGTGCGACTAGCGGTAGAGGGAGAAGAAACAAAAATTCCTATTTTGGTATCTGACCAAACTCCAATTAACCTACATTATTAGGACGAGATGCACTATGCAAGATAAAAATCTAAATTTGGTGTTCACTGGAAGGGGTGTACATGGATAGCTCAGGATTAGGGTTCCAAATGTACACACAGTCAGAATGTGCCATTGTGTATTGGTTAGGTAACATTCCTGAACCAGTGATTAAAGCGTATGATTGGGAGAAATTCATAAAAGCTCAAATCCCAAAAGCAGTCAAACCACACTTAGACTACCACTGTACAATGTTCTACGACCCATCGTGTAGTACAATCTTTGAAGAGAAATGGGATGAAGCCACAAAAGAGCTACAAATCCATTTGAGTACACAATATATTGTGATAGGACAGGGAACAGGTCTAAACGTAGAACCAAATCCCTTCATCTCAAACTGGTACAATGTATCTGACTCTACTCCACATATCACTCTACTAGTAAATGAAAACTTTGAATCCAAAGACATTGGGTCCATGATGTGAGCGGCAACACAGGTGAATTGGGAGAAAACTGATAATCCATTGATTCTTAGGTCTCCAGACGGGACCATGATTAAAATCCTGAGTGACATGTAAATGACAAGCTCACCACAAGTAATAACAGTCGCAATGTTCAAAATAATGCCAGAAATATCCGAAAGTGATGAGAATAAAAATGCAATGATAGAGGACATGCTAACATTCTTAGGAATGACCGGATATAGCTCAGATTGGATTGAGAACTATGCCGAGAAAACTGCACCACTTAGAGCAATAATAAAAGAGGCTGGAAATAAGTCACTAAAAACTCTCCTAAAATGGACAAGCGAAGCTGAAGCAGCATTTCAGACAATTACAGGGCTTAAATACTTAAAGCACGGTGCCGGAATTCCGGCGCAGGAATATTCTGGTGCAGGATTTTTTTTTTTTCGTCGTTTTAAAGCAAAGCGAAGGGATAGTTCCAACTACCAATGGTATAAGCTCATTACTCAAGGTAACGAAGGAGTTCTAGCCAATCAGTGTGCGATAACTTCAGGTTCAAGGCTGGTTTATCCATAACACGAAGGTGGTTCACTTTTCACCGTGCTATATCGACACGGTAATTAATGCTGCCGAGCTAACCTGCACCGGGGCAGGTTAAATTCCAGATTAAGGATCAAAACGTATGAAGCACTGCCCGTTGACCGATCAATTCACTTGGAAAAAGGCATATGGACGTTAAGATTCTATATCGAACTTCAGTGTGCGAATTAAAAAATAATCTGCAGGGCGCGAACAGTGAGAGCTTCTTAAGAACACTTTTTACAACCAACAAACCCTTTTTGGCTTTCCCCGATATCATATGAAAAATTGCAGAATGACAGCTGCTTGAGCCTTTACGACTTGTGCATTTACAGTCGTAGACAATGCGCTGGCTTGCATTTAGCCTATCTGCAGTTTCGTGTAGGCTGTGGGTGATGCGGAGAACCAAGTAAAAACACTCATTTAAAAAAAAGTCTTTAATGATGATTTATTAGACTAGCCTCCTGTTCCTAGGAACAAAGAGAAGTAGACAACATTTTAATTGAATTGTGATGGCACCAATGCCACTTTTTTCATCTTAATAGCATCTTTTAGTTCCTCTTGTATAGAGATATCACATTGTCTAGGTTACTCCAACCTGAAACTATAGCCTACATTTGCTTTATTTAAGCGTCCACTGCCAGTCTAGGGGTGGCAGCTGAAATAATAAGATATATTGATATAGTCTACAATTGCTTTACACGCCATAAGAATAGCCCAATGATCTAGCCTACTCGTGTTCATGTGGAGGATAATGATAGGCAGTATTTTTCCAGCTTTTCCTTCCTGCCTGTAGCGACTGTGTTACGCCAATAGTTCATATTTCTATAATATTGCTCCTCTTGTGTGAAATGTGGTGGACGGAACTTAGTTGTGCTTATTGTTTGCCTTGTCCATGGCCGTGTCCGAATATCCATACTAGGGTATGCGATTGATCATCCCCCCCCGCTCTCTAAAAAAAAATTTCAGGCACATGATTTTTTCCTGCTTTAAGCCCTGCAATTAAACAGGACATGCAGAGAGAACCCGCACTAGCTATACCAAACTATGACAAACCTTTCTTGTTGTATGTGTCGAATCGACAGAACATGTACGCCACAGCAGTGCTGATGCAGGAATCGTGTAGTGGATGCCAAAAACAACCAATAGCATACTACAGTACAAAACTAGACAATGTTCTCCAGGGGTGGCCACCATGCTACCAAGGATTAGCAGCAGTACATTATGCGTACGAAAAGGCATCCACCATAACCATGGGTTACCCAGTCAGTATCCTTACGCACCACAAGATAACTGAGCTGATAAACCAAGGGAAATTTGTAGTGACACAAGCTAGGTGTTTGCAGTACACACCACTCCTAACTTATCCGGATGTAACCATTAAAAGGTGCACCAACACAAATCCTGCGAATGTAATTCCACTTGAGTTTGAGGGAGAGCCACACGAATGCATTGCAGAAACAATGAAGTATACAAGACTAAGGCCAGACCTACAGTCAACTCCACTCATACATGCAGATGTGTCATATTTTGTGGATGGCTCATGCTACAGCGACCATCTCAGGAATCATGCAGGTTATGCAGTAGTGAAGCAAGAGTTAGACAAGTTTGTGGTGGAGAAAGCTGAGAGCTGTAATCAGCCATGCTCAGCACAATTATCTGAGCTGAAAGCGCTATCCGAAGCGTGTAAACTAGCAAAAGGCAAGATAGCTAATGTTTACACTGACAGCGCCTATGCTCATGGTGTGTGTCACCTGTTTGGAGCCTTGTGGAAACAAAGAGGGTTTAAGAAAACAGATGGCAGCCCAATACAACACAAGAAGCAAATACATGACCTAATGACCTCCATGATGCTTCCAACGAAGCTTGCAATAATAAAATGTCAAGCACACCAAAAAGGCAATGATGAGGTAACGAAAGGTAACAATGCAGCTGACGAGGCCACCAAGACAGCCTCCAAAAGCCAAGTAGCTGTCCTAACACCAGGAGTGTCACTGGAACCGGTAACCATGCCTGAAGACATTATTCTGATGCAAAAAGAAGCAGGAGAGAGTGAGCACAATGTCTGGCGACAAAGGGGGGCTACCATAGATGAGAAAGGGCTGTGGAGATCACATGAAGGACTCTTGGTAGCGCCAGTAGCGTTGTTGACCATTCTAATCTCACAAGTGCACAATGATGATCACTGTGCAAGGGGGGAAGTTATGAAAAAGATAAAACAACCGGGCTACTGGTCACCGTACATGCAAGCAATGGTTGAGGAAGTGCTGAACCAATGTGAAATTTGTGCCCAAAACAATGCGAAAGAGTATAAAAATACCAGTGGGTCACATCCCCGTTCCTGAGGGGCCATTTAAGCATCTTGTTCTCGATCATGTAGACATGATAAAGACAGTGAATGGAAAGCGGTACATGTTAGTGGTGATCGACCGTTTCAGCCGCTGGGTAGAAGCAGTTCCGTGCAAAGACGTAGGAGCTGAAACTGTTGTCAAATTTCTAGTCAGAGAAGTAATTCCACGATTTGGCATACCATCTGTAATCAGTTCAGACAATGGATCTGCATTCGACAGAAAATTGGTAAAGGTATCCTACAACAGTTACGAATCAAACAGCGTTTGGGAGCTGTTTATCACCCACCCTCGCAGGGCACCGTGGAGAGAGTGAACGGGACGCTAAAATCAAAGATGAACAAAATCTGCGCTAGCTCCAAACTGAACTGGGTGGATGCGCTTCCACTAGGACTTATGAGCTACCGCATGCAAACTCACAGAAGCACGCACCTAACACCGCATGAAATGCTAACAGGTCGACCTATGCCGGCACCACAGTGGAGAGGCCCTTATAAAGGACCTCCATTGGAACAATTGCAGACAGAGTTAAAAGACTATATGAAGCAACTAACTTCAATCCATAGATCCATTTATCTGCAGGAGAAAAGGAGAGAGCCCAGCCGTGACCGAGAAGTCGAAAGACCAGTGCAGCCAGGTGACCAGCTTTACATTAAGGTCTTCAGGAGGAAGTGGAACCAGCCGAGACGAGAGGGACAATAGACGGCTCCCTGGTGAAGACTCAACTGACCACAAGAGGAGCCAAAGCCAATGATTCAGATGAGTATGATGCACGCATCCACATTCCAACCCAGATAGATACAGGACCCATACCAGCACTCTCAAGTCCAGTCACAGACACATCTCAGTCAGTAGAAAGTATGTAAACAGGCTCTATAAAAGAAACATACACACTATGTGGAAGTGGCACACACTCCCTTATTCCACTTGATGTAGGTAGTGAAGAGGCAGTATATGAAGCAGTAGTGTCCTACACTGCGAAGGAGTTGTGTGGCCTCCGAACAGGAACACATGGGTCAGAATGGGGACTCCAGGCATGTCGTATCACATTAAACACAGAGGGACCCCTAGTAGTTGAAGTCAAATTGAACACTGTAGTCCAAGTCCAGTCCAAACACAGAGTATGTTGTAGATATCAAAGTATTCAGTGCAAGAGCAGACAGAATCCTATCAATTATTCAAGCAAAACTACATCAATCTGACAATTTTGACCCTGAATATCCAGCACTCCCAGTGAAGTGGTGTACTCAGAGTGGACAACAGAGGGTAGTATACGTATACAGATCCCATTACAAGATGTGTCAATAAATTTACCAAGACGAGAACTTCGAGTGTTAGAATTTGAAGAAGGTGAAGCAGATGAGACAGATTAAAATGTAGTATGTGGATACACGCGTGACCATATTGTCGGTATGTTGACGTGGGGTGTTCCCCGCTGCTATTTAAGACTTGGAAGGGAGGATACAGGTTATGTAGTGGAGGTTAATGAGAGCTTAGTCTTTCCCAATAGAAAGTATGCACTTGAGCTGGTAGCGGTTAATAAAGGGGGAGAACACCAAAATCTATCCGTGGAGCATCCCAGAGAGAAAGGAAGTGATCACTGAGAAACCTGATGTTATGACCACCAAACTAACTGAGAAACTAACACAAAGAGTAAATGTGACCAGTCCAACCTCAACACCACATAATACTACAAAGTCAACCACGACGCTGTCTACTATGACACTGTCCCAAAACACTACGTCACAGGGACACACGACCGCTCTAACTGAATTGAACCTAACTACATCAAAGGTAAACATGACAACCACCACACCTCCAGATAGGCTGGCACAACAAACTAATCTGACCACAACAACCTCAAAATCGCAAGTGGCCACGACCCCAACACCACAGGTTACTCCAGCCTCGACATTACAAGTTACAACTAGACAACAACCCCGACAACACAGGTTACCACAGCTTCGACAGCACAAGATACAACTAGAGTGACGATGACTCCAACAATATCTGGCACAACGCCAATGCACACTCCTAATCCACAATTAATCAACACAACCACAACTAAGGCTGCCTATGATAATGATGCTTATGATAGGTATGACTATGACAATTATGACGAGGATGACGTAATGGATGAGGGAAGGCAGAGAGAAGTGGAAACACAAGTAGACAAGCTAAGGCCTAGACAGAGAAGTGTGCAACCATATTCAGATGAACTGTGGGAGATAGCAAATGAGAATGGGAGGTATAAATCAGTACTCTATACTGTAAAACAAATGACATCAAATGAATGCATAATATGTACACAGTCTCCAATGACGTTGCCCGTAGTGATCCCAGAGAAGTATACCTTAGAAGAGTGCGCCAGGACGCAACAGCATGAATGTAGAGAGGGCAGGTTTGCCCCCAACCAGGAACATGCAAAATCATACATTGTGACTGTATGGGCTACCTATGTGTGGAATACAATGCAGACTTGTATATGGATCTAGAAATAACCACCAGCTTTTAGAGGAAGAGGACTTCGCTGATTGGCATCCATTCAACATTAGTGAAGCGTGTGTAGAATTCATCCATTCAACATTAGTGAAGCGTGTGTAGAATTCGTCCATTCAACATTAGTGAAGCGTGTGTAGAATTCATCCATTCAACATTAGTGAAGCGTGTGTAGAATTCATCCATTCAACATTAGTGAAGCGTGTGTAAAATTCATCCATTCAACATTAGTGAAGCGTGTATAGAATTCATCCATTCAACATTAGTGAAGCGTGTGTAGAATTCATCCATTCAACATTAGTGAAGCGTGTGTAGAATTCATCCATTCAACATTAGTGAAGCGTGTGTGGAATTCATCCATTCAACATTAGTGAAGCGTGTGTAGAATTCATCCATTCAACATTAGTGAAGCGTGTGTAGAATTCGAGACGTCCACGTCACAGGATGAGTCACTTACAAATTATAAGGTAGACGAACTAGCAGAATAATGTTTTGCACGGGGCAAAACTCCAGATTCTACAATGGAGAGTTTGGATACTTGATTCTGATTGGCTAGCAGCAGTGGTAAAATACTCTGTATCCCACTGCTGCGACCGCATAACAATTAGTATTAATGCGCCGTCAATCTCATTGACGAGGCCATTGATAAAATCAAGCGGTAGGCTATGCTTTGCGTAGCAACCACTTGCAGCAACCAAGCCTTTTTCGTAACCTATTACAAAAACGCACTCATCAATCCGACTCCAACACTTCCCCTACCAGCAAAAACGAGTGCTCTGGAGAGCTGTTTTAATAACTGCACCATGGCCTATTTTGTAAATGCTAAAATGATAAGAATGATCAGTAAATAAATGATTGAATGTTACTACTGAGTGTTTTTTGTAACCGTTGTAGAAAAGCAATTGACCACTCGAGGCAGTGGGTTACAGGGGATTTTACCACAGCTACGGGTGTTTTAACAACGCCCCGTAGCTGTGGTAAAATCCACTGTAACCCACTGCCTCTCGTGGTCAATTGCTTAAATATGCGCCAGAGGGAATCTTTGTGGGTAATACGACAGTTAATTGTAACATTGCATGGGTAATAGGTTGGTTTCCTGAGGCAAACATGCCTGAGAGGCATGTGAGGAGGCCAATATGGTTTGAGAAGCCAAAGCCCCTAGACCAAGCTTGTGAAAACATAACTATGACCTATCCCCAGAAACAATTTCTAATTGACCAATCATACCCTATTGCTGATAGTTATTGGATGTGTTGTGATAATATATTACAAAAGAAGCTGCCATACAATTCGGTTGGATTGTGCGCTTTAGTGAGGCTGAAGACGTCAGCCCTAGTAATGTATGGAGGTGTAGAAAACATAATTAATATAGGAGAAATACACAACAGACAGACAGAAACGTCACTCTACACCTTATGAAAGCATTACATTGAACAGAATAAATCAGCCAACAGGAGTTCCAAATGAATTTAAGACACAAGATGAGGTTTTAGCCGGACTGGAGTCCATACTTCCCTGGATTACCATTAATAAAAATGTTTATTGGATTAATTAAATATACTAAACAGCAGAGGTTCATAAACTACACATCTGAAGTTCTTAACGCTATTGGTAAACAATTACATGCTACTAGTTTAATGGTTTGGCAGAACAGGCAAGCGCTAGATTGGATCCTTGCCAGCCAAGGCGGAGTGTGTTCAATGTATGGACATCAGCACGTAAATCGTGGTGCTGTACTTATATTCCGAATGTCACGTCCAGCAGGCGGAACGTTTACTATTGCTATGAATAAGTTAAACAGCCTAAGGACAGAGCTTAAGGAGAATGCTGGTAAGGGGGGGGGCCTTCTTGGGATTGGCTGAATCTAAATTTAGAAGATTGGAAAGCCGTTTTGGCTACTACAGCAGCAAGTGCTGGAATAATACTAATACTAATTTTCTTGCTGACATGCTGAGGAGATGGTGCCAAAGGACAATGGAGAAACAGATGGACACTGTCATGAGCCTTCAGAGGGCCCTGGTGCTGAATGTGATTACACCAAAACAACTGGCACTGCTCCACCCTACTAGTCCAGGAGGGAATGTCTGCCTGGACCTTTTCCCAGTTCCAAACTACATGACCCAGACTCAGACCTGGAAGTAGAGGAACAGGACAAGTGAAGTATTGAGTGAACTGTCAATGTTGCAGGAACCATGCCTCCACCCCAGAAGGACATCAAGGGGAGTTCGTGCCAGCGCTGAGGGAAGCGGACAGGAAATGTTTCACTGCACCACACTTTTACCTATGCAATAAAATGTTATAACTCATGTACATATGTTTAAACATTACAGAGATATGAACAGGTATCAACAACAATTACTTGTGTGCTTCTATACATCTCCTCACATGAACACATGAACATAGATGCAATATACCATTCATCTCATCACCAACCACATTTAAGCACACAAACCTATAAACATAACACATGATGATTACATGTTAAGGTCTAACATTGACCCGTGTCTTTGTGAGTGATAGAGCGCTTCAATACCAGAGCTTCAATACCAGAGTAACGACACACACTGGTCAAGCGGAGAGTTGGTATCGCGCCTCTAGTGGCGGGATATGGGCATTGCATTTGTGACAAATAATTCACTCATGTTCATATTGTTGTATTGGAGCCGACCAGGAATAATTCTATTGCCACCACAAAGTAAACCACAAAGCTTCACCAGCATCGGTGACCCGTTTACAGGTAAATATGAACATAATAGTGGTCATTAATTGTTGTATCATGAATGCCTGATGTGGAATACGCCCACTCGACACAGGTGATTTAGAGAGGTACAGACTTTGGATATACTTTTTTTTGGTTTGTACATTCATAACTTGTTTAAGATAATTGTATAAGACATAAGCTACAACATCACAGTTCAGTAATGAGATGTTTTTGTTTGACCCAGCTAAAAGATGTCCTTTTATGCTCTGCTGTAAATACAGCCCAGCACTAAGTGATTTTATCATCTGTGCTGCGCAGATATGGAGACGAGACTTAGTTTTAGGAGATCAAGCAGTTTTACTACAGAGATGAATTCAGCCACCAAGTCGAGGAGTGGAACTAGCGCACCCTTGTCATCAAACGCTGCAGCAGTGATGAGGAGATCCTGTGTCTCAAACTCCATCCCCTGCAGGTAACAGGGCCCTCTGTTATGCCAGTAATGGGCATTAATATACATTGAGCTGTAGCATGAGCACACTGGTTGGTACTCTGTAGCCTCTATCAACTGAGCCTTTTACAAAGCTGTCAGTACTATGCCTTCCTGCAGGACTACCTGGTGAAGGAGGACCTGCTGAATGCTCTTTACTGCAAGTTCATCAACCGGGTCAATGAGGTGGGTATGGATGAGAACCAAGCCATATCCCACCCCTACACCCAGAGTCTGGTCCAGTATGTCTGTGGCCTGGGCCCCAGAAAAGGTTCCCACATGCTCAAGGTAAACCAATACTGTATAGCACAAAAGGAGGGCCAGAATGGGACCCTGTGTACTGTAGTTATGTATCGTGGAGTATCCTATTTTAGACCTCACTGTGTTAGACTACCTTACTTGTCTGTGGTTGTGTGTGTGTGTGTGACTTGACCCTGTAATTCTCATTTTTCATTTCAGAATCAGCCACCAAGTGTGTGTCAAGATCCCGCAGAGTGTTCCAAAGACTCCGACCACCTCTGTGTCACTCCAGGAGATGGGCTTGTTGTTGACAGGATGTGAGCTCAGGGCTCGGGGGTGCAGGGGGGAGGGGGTCAGTGTAGTCAGTGTTGAGGCCTGTCTGCCATGAGAGGTCAGTCACTATGGTTACAAATGTACAACTGTACTACTGATGCACTGATCCCTATAGTATTGCACTGTAAAGAGGGGTATTCCCCTTTCTAACACTTGTACTGTACATAGACATATCTAATGTGTTCCAGATGTCTTCATCAAAATAGGTTTTTAAGTGAAAAGAGTCTGTACATTTTCATACTGCAGTCTGCACGCATGCCAGTATTGTTGGAGTGACTAACTGATTGTATGAGCGATTGATTGAGTGATTGAGTTGTCTTACTTGTGATAGATAACATCTGTCACTTTTGCATCTATATTAGGCTGCACCCTACACCCAAAGCCATGCTTTGACAAAGGCTTGAAACGTGTCAGCGTAATTTATGGCCAACAATACATAGTGAAACGGAATCAAAACTGTCTTTGATCCTCATTGTGCTGCTCGGCATGTTCTTTTCAAGACAGCGACTCTTTGGATACCTAATATAAATAAAAAGGAGCGCTTATGTCCCCTGCTTAACATGTTAACACAATGATTTGATATGTCCATTCTATTCATGTTGTAGTCAAAGAGCTCAGTGTTTTGACAAATTGAGCTCAGTGTTTTGACAATGCAATAACTGAAAACAGTCATTAATAAAATATTTCAATCACAGATCAGAAGCTTCTCTTTTTCATAATTGTACAGTATTTTCTAAAGTATTACCAGAAATGTGTTCAATGGTCTGTCAAGTTATTTGAAAACAATGGAACATTGTCTTTATTATAATTATGTAGGCTACTGTACGTACATTATATTAGGTTGAGTGTAATATAATGTTGTTGGCCCTTACTGTAACACTTCACTTACACTTATTAACACTAATTAGCTGCTGCAGTGCTTATTACATGCATATTACCACATTAGCTGTTTATTATCCATTATAAAGCATTTATTAATGCCTGATTTATTTCACATGATCATATCTACAACTAGTAGGCCATTATGTCAATAACTTCCTAATTGCTTATGACGGTAAATAGGCAAGTTGTTGTGCATCATAATTGATCCCAATAATAGCACATCAGTATAGTAATGTCTAGTTTGTCCAATCACTTGTCAGATTCTAAAAACAGTTGTCTACCATAATGTTACTCTATATTTTTAAATAAACACATTATAAGCATGACTTAATATGACCAAGACATCTAAAGGTAAAAACACCTCCATAACCCTCCATAAGACCTCTCGAGGGACCCGGTCATAAGCCTTCTCCAAGTCCACAAAACACATGTAGACAGGTTGGGCAAACCCCCAAGCCCCCTCCAAGATCCTTGCGAGAGTGAAGAGCCGGTCGGTGGTTCCACAACCAGGACGAAATCCGCGTTGTTTCTCTTTGATCTGAGGTTCGACTATCGGCCAGACCCTCCTTTCCAGCACCTTGGAGTACACTTTCCCTGGGAGGCTGAGTAATGTGATGCCTCTATAATTGGTACACACCCTTTGGTCCCCTTTTTTGAATATTGGGACCACCACCCCAGTCTGTCACTCCTTTGGCACTGACCCAGACCACGCAATCTTAAAGAGGCGTGCCAACCACGACAGCCCCTCAACACCCAGCGCCTTCAGCATTTCTGGACGTATCTCATCAGTCCCTGGGACCACTGTGGAGTTGTTTGACTACCTCAGTGACCTCCTCCAGGGAAATTGACGATTCCCCCCCATCATCTTCCGGCTCTGCCTCGATTGTAGAGGGTGGGTTAGTCGGGTTCAGGAGTTCCCCAAAGTGCTCCTTCCAACACTCAACAACCTCCTCAGTTGAGGTCAGCAGTGTCCCATCCTTGCTGTACAGAGCTTGGATGGTCCCCCGCTTTCCCTTCCTGAGGTGTCGGATGGTCTTCCAGAAACACCTTGGTGCCGACCGAAAGTCCTTCTCCATGGTTTCTCTGAACTCCTGAAAGTCCTTCTCCATGGTTTCTCTGAACTCCTCCCACACCCGCTACTTTGCCTTGGTCACAGCCAAAGCCGCAGCCCTCCGGGCCAGTCGATCCCCTGCAACTGCTTCTGGGGTCTTCCGGGCTAACATGTCCCAGAAGGCTTCCTTCTTCAGTCAGACGGCTTCCCTGACCACCAGTGTCCACCACGGTGTGTTAGGGTTACCACCCCTTGAGGTACCTATGGCCCTCAGACAACAGCTCCCAGCAGCAGCTTCAGCAATGGAAGCTTTGAACACCGACCACTCATGCTCGATGTCCCCAACCTCCATAGGGATGGCTGAGAAGCTCCGCCAGAGGTGACAGTTGAAATCTCTCCGGACAGGCTCTTCCTCCAGACGTTCCCAGTTCACCCTCACTACACGCTTGGGTTTTCCAGGTCTGTCCAGAGGCTTCCCCTGCCATCGAAACCAGCTCACCACCAGATGGTGATCAGTGGACAGCTCTGCCCCTCTCTTTACCCGAGTGTCCAAAACACATGGCCTCAGATCAGATGATACAATAACAAAATCGATCATCAACCTTCGGCCTAAGGTGTTCTGATGCCAGGTGTACTTGTGGGCATCCTTGTGTTCGAACATGGTGTTTATTATGGATAAACCGTGACTAGCACAGAAGTCCAAAAACAAAACACCACTCGGGTTCAGATCGTGGTGGCCATGCCTCCCAATCACGCCCCTCCAAGTGTCTCCATCATTGCCCACGTGCACATTGAAGTCCCCCAATAGGACAGTGGAGTCCCCTGCAGGAGCCCAAAACAGGACTCCACTTAGGGTCTGTAGGAAGGCCGAATACTCCGAACTGCTGTTTGGTGCATAAGCGCAAACCACAGTCAGAGTTTTCCCCCCCACAGTCCTAAGGCGCAGGGAGGCGACCCTCTCGTCCACTGGGGTGAACTCCAGCAGAGGCACTCAGCTGGGGGCTAGCTAGTAAAGCCACACCTACCTTACGCCTCATACCATGAGCAGCTCCGGAGTAGAACTGGGTCCAACCCCTATCCAGGAGTTTGGTTCCGGCGCCGGTGCTGTGCGTGGAGGTTAGCCCCACCAGGTGTAATTGGTATCGCTCCACCTCCCTCACAAGCTCCGGCTCCTTCCCCCCCAGCGAGGTCACGTTCCATGTCCCCAGAGCCAGCCTTTGCCGCCCAGGTCTGGACCGTCGGTGCCCTCAGCCTTCACTGCCACCTAGTTGGCAGCGCACCCGTCCCCGACAGTTCCTCCCACGGGTGGTGGGTCCACAGGATGGAGGATGAGACAGTGTCTCCACGTTGCTTTTTTGGGAAGGGCCCGGCCGGGCTCCGTGGTAAGCCTGGCCAGCATGTATTGGGACATATAACATATATTTTTGGCATGCTATATAGTATGGAGGTACGCCATTCGGAACACAGTTAGACAGGAAAACAGATCAAGAGTGGGCTTGAATAAAGATTACCCCTCCCTCATTTTAGCTACAGTATAGTTGGTTCAATCAGGCAAATTGAGTCAAGCAACCAAAGCAAGGGATGTTAGCGAGGACCAGGAGAACGCAGCAGCTAGCAACGTACAGCTAGCTGTGGAAAACAATGCAGATTTGGATGAGATAAATGAAGAATACACAGAGGATGAAAATATTGTCGATGATCTTGATGATAATGATACGGCTGCTAGTAGCCATGCAAGGGGAAATGCTAAAGGTGGTGTTGATGATGTGTCTTCTTGATTATTGTTATTATTGTGACACATTGCTTGAACACTTAGTAGTCTGTTGTGTGTAGCTGTGGCTTGATTGTGTAGATTATACGGCTCTGTGGCTAGACATCCAAAAACATAATTGTATGTTAAACTGTGTATTTGCCTGCTATCCTTGGTTGCCCGCTAGTCTTGTCTGCCGAATTTTTCATCCTTTATCTGACTGACATTCACGGTTCAGTTCACAGCTTCACTCTCATCTCAGTCTCATCTATGCCCCAGTTAAAAGAGCTACATACAGCCTTACCTTCCTGCTGTATGTACAAACTGGACCTTTCTCTCTAACTCTCTCTCTCTATCTCTATCTCTACCTCTCTCTCTCTCTCTCTACCTCTCTCTCTATTTATCTCTCCCTCTTCCCCTCTCTCTCCCTCTCTCTTTCTCTTTCTCCCTCTCTCTCTCTTTCCCTCTCTCTTTCTCTCTCTCTCCCCCTGACATAACCCATAACTGCCCGATAATCACTCACACAACCTGACAGCGGAAACACACACACATACAGTACACGCACACACACCACACTGTTTACACAGTATCTCATCTTCCTGCAAGGTGAATTAGAGGTCAGAGAGGTCATGTCGGACATCATACTCCAACTTTTGCTAGCTGAAGGGTGAACTGACATCTGGGTCAAAGGTAATCAGCGAGGTGAGGGAAGAATTTTTACAGCTCACTTTTTTGGCCCTTGGGTAAAGACGTTTTTTGCTTCCCTCTGGAATATGTAGGAGTAGGACCTACTGTATGTTTACCCCCTCATTGCACTCTGTAAAGTGCATTGTGTTGCCTGTATATGAAATGCACTATACAAATAAAGTTTTATTTGATCAAGTGTGACCCTAACATTCTTTAAAATCATTATATTGGTTGAAATATGATGTGATGGTAAATGAACATGCATTCACACAACAATGGCGGCAGCTGCTATGGAGCAATTTGGGGTCCAGTGTCTTGCCCAAGGACACTTCGACATGTGGACAGGAGGAGGCGGGATTCGAACCGCATTGGACGGCCCACTCTACCACTGAGCCACAGCGGCCTCTATGGTATTGTTAAATGTTCTGATGGTTTCATCCCAACCCATCCCATTTTATCCCAACCCCAGCCCCAGCCCCAGCCCCAGTCCCAGTCCTAGCCCCATGCTAGCCCCATGCTAGCCCCACCCCAGCCTAACCCAAACCGAACCCCAGCCCCATCCTAGCCCCTAGCCCCACCCCAGCCTAACCCCAACCTAACCCCAGCCCCATCCTAGCCCCAGCCCCAGTCCGAGCCCCAGCTTAGCCCCAGCCTAACCCCAGCCTCAGGCCGAGCCCCGGCCCTAACCCCAGCCCCAGTCCGAGTCCCAGCCTAGCCCCAGCCCCAGGCCCTTAGCCCCAGCTCTAGCCCTAGCCCTAGCCCCAGCCCAAGCCCCTTAGCCCCAGCCCTAGCCCTAGCCCCAGCCCCAGGCCCTTAGCCCCAGCCCTAGCCCCACCCCAGCCCCAGGCCCCTTAGCCCCAGCCCCAGCCCCAGCCATAGCCCTAGCCCTAGCTGCTTGTTAAAGCAGCAGAGTTCTGTCAGGGCGTATGACTTGTAGCCGTGGCCTTTTCTATCCAGCGCTGTGTGGATGGAGGGGGTGTAAATGGCGCAGGCTGCCAGCAGATGACTGCACCGGCATAATGGATTGAGAGAAACACCACCACAGAGGATAAACAATACATTCATCTTCCCACTTTAAAAAACTTTTAAAGACGTGAGAGTGACTTATTAGATTTAGAGCTTTCTCTCTGTATAATTTCAGGGACGACAACACAGTCCGTGCCCAGTGTGTGTGTGTGTGTGTGCGTCTGTGCGTGTACGTGTGTGAGCGAGTGTGTGTGTGTGTGCGTATGTGTGTGCGTGTGTGTCAGGGTGTGTGTGTGTGTGAGAGGGAGAGAGAGAGGGTGTGTGTGTGTGTGTGTGTGTGTGTGTGTGTGTGTGTGTGTGTGTGTGAGGGAGTGTGTGTGTGTGTGTGTGTGTACAGAGCATACCCTCCACTCCCACAGCTGTGTGCAGTAACCTGGGGGGATGAGAGGTAGAGGAGCTGTAGTCAGTCACTGCCGTCTGCTGAGGCCTGACCTGTCATCACTCCCAGCACTTCTACCCTCTCCACTCTTTCTCTACCTACTTTCTCCCTCTCTCTTTCTTTTTCTCTCTCTCTTTTGTCTCTCTCTCCCTACCTTTCTCTCTACCCGTCTCCTCTCTCTCTCTCCCTCTGTCTCCCTCTACCTTTTCTCTCTCTTCCTCTACCTCTCTCTCTCCCTCTCTCTCTCCTTCTACCTCTCCCTCCCCCTACCTCTCTCCCTCTCTCCCTCTACCTTTCTCTATCTCTCTCTTTATTTACCTTTCTCTCTCTCTCCCTCTATCTCTCTCTCTCTTTCCCTCTACCTCTCTCTCTCTCCCTCTACCTTCCCCCCCCCCCGCTCCCTCCCTCCCTCTCCTCCCCTCCTCCCCCCTGCCATCTCAGCCCAGTGTCAGTCTGGTTGGGATGAGTCCCAGGTTCTGTGTTGAGGGATGATGGCCTGTGGAGGGTCAGCAGGCTGGCAGCTCTCCTCCCAGAGAGAACGGGAACGCCGTCTCCCTTCGCTCCGCGTGCCACATCTCCTCCAGAGAGAACGGGAACGCCGTCAAACCGTATTACTCACAATACTCTACGACAGAATTAGGACTTTGATCTCCTGATAGCTATACTCTCACCGTCTTCCAATAGCCGTTCATAATAAATTATAAGACTAAAATGGTGAATCTCACCACCGAGGTTAAAACATACACACTTTTTGCGGTAATATTAGTGTTTTTGATATCCGTGTGTGTGTTCAGAGTTTGAACTGAGTCGTGCGTGTTAAGACCTCAGAAAGCAGTGGCGTCTCGCTTTAACCCTGTGAGGGCCTGAACCTCCCTAACCTTGGTGATGTGCGAAGGGTGTCGTCGTCGTCATCATCGTCATTGTCATGGTCGTCGTTGTCATTGTCGTTATCATCATCATCATCATCATCAGAGAGGAGGCCAGGTCAGTCCAGAAGGAAGTGAAGAGGGAGCTGCGGAGGGCAAAGCTACAGTGGAGGATCAACTGGAGCTGAGCAGCACCAAGGAAGAGAGGGAGGGGATGAGGAGACTCACAGGGCTGAGGGGGGAGACAGGGAGGGGATGAGGAGACTCACAGGGCTGAGGGGGGAGAGAGGGAGGGGATGAGGAGACTCACAGGGCTGAGGGGGGAGAGAGGGAGGGGATGAGGAGACTCACAGGGCTGAGGGGGGGGAGAGAGGGAGGGGATGAGGAGACTCACAGGGCTGAGGGGGGAGAGAGGGAGGGGATGAGGAGACTCACAGGGCTGAGGGGGGAGAGAGGGAGGGGATGAGGAGACTCACAGGGCTGAGGGGGGAGAGAGGGAGGGGATGAGGAGACTCACAGGGCTGAGGGGGGAGAGAGGGAGGGGATGAGGAGACTCACAGGGCTGAGGGGGGAGAGAGGGAGGGGATGAGGAGACTCACAGGGCTAGTAGTTCAGACCCAACTGAGGGGGGAGAGAGGGAGGGGATGAGGAGACTCACAGGGCTGAGGGGGGAGAGAGGGAGGGGATGAGGAGACTCACAGGGCTGAGGGGGGAGAGAGGGAGGGGATGAGGAGACTCACAGGGCTGAGGGGGGAGAGAGGGAGGGGATGAGGAGACTCACAGGGCTGAGGGGGGAGAGAGGGAGGGGATGAGGAGACTCACAGGGCTGAGGGGGGAGAGAGGGAGGGGATGAGGAGACTCACAGGGCTGAGGGGGGAGAGAGGGAGGGGATGAGGAGACTCACAGGGCTGAGGGGGGAGAGAGGGAGGGGATGAGGAGACTCACAGGGCTGAGGGGGGAGAGAGGGAGGGGATGAGGAGACTCACAGGGCTGAGGGGGGAGAGAGGGAGGGGATGAGGAGACTCACAGGGCTGAGGGAGGGGATGAGGAGACTCACAGGGCTGAGGGGGGGGGAGAGGGAGGGGATGAGGAGACTCACAGGGCTGAGGGGGGAGAGAGGGAGGGGATGAGGAGACTCAGGGCTGGTAGTTCAGACCCAACTGAGGGGGGAGTCAAGAACGCGCCAATGAGCTTAAAGGGGTCCTATTATGCTAATTTTCAACAATTTCATATAAGTCTTTGGGGTCCCCAAAACATATTTTTGCTGAAAATACCACTCAGAATAAGGGTTTAAGCATGCCTCCATGCCCCTCTGTTGACCACGAGATCAGACTGAGCGGTTTGAGCCTTTTTTTTTTATATGCAAATGAGCTCAGCTAATGAGCAAGTCGGCAGGCTAGAGAACGAGGGCTGTTGACGGCGGGATGCTACCTAAAATATACTGGCTAGCCTCCACCATCCAAACTCGACGACAAATGTCACTGTCCTCTCTCCCTGACTAAACGTGGTAGGGTTAGTGCCCATGTTATTATTTCCACGGTTGCACGCTGTTACCTCTAGCTACATTCGCTAGCTAGACACCACCAGGCAATATGACGCAATTCAACTACAAAGAATGAAAGCTAGATTCTGTAGGCCGAGGGGAATCCAATGATGTCCACTTCTTAACGTGATCATTTTAATGAAAGCTAGATCAACTAGAAGTCTATCAATTTCATTCCACTAAAGTTACATATGATGAGACAAGCATCTGGGTTGAGGCAAAGGAATTTGTTCGTGTTAGCTAGCTAGCATTAGTATATGCAAAGAAACACAGCATATATACTTACAGTCTCTGCATGATTTCCACAGACAGTGGGTATTACTTGATCATTCAGAAAGAGTTTCTCTAAAAATCCTGCATTGTACTGACTCAGGTTGGAAAAGCAATCGGGCAAAAAAATGGCTAGCACATACTGCCAGTGTTTTGTCAATTTCAGGGGGAACGTTGCCATCAAAAATAAAATGTATCCACTCAGCTCTTCTGTCCTTTGAGCTTGGGAGAGGATGTAGTGATCTGTGCTGCTTAGTGCATCCAAGAACAGAGCATTTTCCGTGCGAAGACATTATGCTAGCTAGCGGACGTGATTGGAGGTATTCAAATGGGAGCGGGATTATTATAATGAGTCCCTGACTGACGTAATTTGACAAGGGAGAATTGAATGGCTTGCTGGGACTGACTTTTTTCTGTTTTCATTTCAGCTG
>NC_140246.1:16070082-16072582 GCF_949987555.1 Borostomias antarcticus
GAATCAGTTGATTACGCATGTTGTGGAAATGTCATATCATGTTGAAACCATAACCGGGATATTTGATGATTCCAGAGTGAGTACAGAATCTGAGCCCTCGTTTTACGATGGGAGCGGGGCCCTCTGGGTGATCCAGTGACCAATCGCATGCCTGGCTATGCCCACAGGACACACCTCGCCTCTCTGATTCTTAAAAGTGATCAGACAGGAAACTCTCTCTCTTGTGATTTCTCGTGCACTCTCCTTCAACTCTCCAGTAACTTCAAGTTTGTGCCGGTTGATAAAATCAGCCTGGACTGCTACCTAAGATCTCTGAGTCGACACAGGGACTTAGGAAAATACTCTTCAACGATCCACCTCTGGTGAGAGCAGAGGCTTTGAAAGATATTTGCAACTTGTGAACTCTGAAACTGAACTTTGAACTCCGCGAACATCAACTTCGCGCAGCAACGCTACCATCACTGTTCCAGCGGGAGCACAGGCGCGCTGCCCCCTTCATCAAGCGACCATCAGTCACGCCCCTCCTCCATGCTTCGAGCCAGACAACACCGCCTGGACAACACGCTTCACACATCACTGTAAGGTTCACATCCATGCATTCTCTTTGATGTGGGGTGATGCCAAAGTGTTGTTTAAGCTTAAGATTTAGGATAGGCTGTGATAATCTGACATCATTCTTTTCATTTCTACTGTGTTTTCATATTGCCACATGTTTTCAATCTATTATTGAATTGTGTTATAATATTATTTTGATAATTGATTAGTATAATTTCAATAAATATTATTAATTTTTGATCACGTCCTAGCGTCAGTACATTATCTTAGGTCACTTGTTTGAGTCAAGAACTCCTCCTACAGACTGAGATTGATGAATAAATTATACTATTGATAAAGGTTATCTTGTTTCCCTGTACAAAACAGGGTGGTGCCCCATACGAGTTGATTTAATGACTTAAATCCATTTTCCTTCATATTTGTGATAAAAGTGTGGGGGCCCAGACTTTGTGGTATAATCATAAATTATACTGGTCATAGTCATAGCTCTAACCCTAGAACATGCTACACCACCGTTTGTCTGACCAGGTCTCTCTTGAGAATGAGATCCTGTGTCTCAATGCGTACAGTAGAAAAACTTGGTTAAATAAATTTAAAAAAAACATTTGGACCTCCGTCCATAAACATCGTCTTAGGACTGAGGCAGTGTGAGACTGTAACCCTACTGCACCATTGCGGCCTCTTTCTCACACTCACACACGCACACACACTGTGGCATCCTCCCCGGCAAGGGCTGCCACAGGGGAGTGTTCTGAGGCCACGAACGCACCCAGTGCAGACCCCGCCGTGCGTAAAGATCCAATTCAGCACCATGGACAGCGCACTCCAGGTAGAGTGGACCCAGCGGCAGGCCCAGCGGAAGGCAATTGGCCGCCCTAGGCAAAATAATGACAGTGCACCCTAGGCAATTGCCTTGTATGCCTAGTGCATGCACCGCCCCTGCCCTTCGGCTACTACAGGGCGGACAGCCCCAGTTCAGCACCAAGGACAGCGAGGGGAGGTAGTAGAGGGTGTATACCAGCCCTTCCTCATCACCAGGGCAACCTTGCTCCACGGCTGAAGAAGATTCCCTAATCAAGCCCTGACTGCGAGGACACCAGCTGGAGCTAATCGGCTAATGAGCCTCCACACCACAAAAAGCCTGGCCGGGGAAGCAGACAGCAGGCTTAGGACTCAGTGAGTATCATGGGTGGTGCAACCTGACTGTACTAACGCTTGGTTTCCCTGGAAGTCAG
Source organism: Borostomias antarcticus (assembly GCF_949987555.1). NCBI lineage: Eukaryota > Metazoa > Chordata > Actinopteri > Stomiiformes > Stomiidae > Borostomias > Borostomias antarcticus. The sequence goes on from NC_140246.1 coordinate 16,071,873, forward strand.
CAGACCCTGCTTGATCATTTTCTTGTTCAAGTTGACTTTATGTTTTGCTCATAAATGTGCCATGGTGCGTAAGAGCTGGCCGTGTCAAACTCGTTTACCGTGCTCTGCCCACACCTCCCTGCCTGGGGTTTTACAACACACACACACACACACACACACACACACACACACACACACTACGGGCCTGACAGACAGGGGGCGCTGTTTTTGTCAGCCATTGGCTGGATTTTCTTCAGCTCCACAGCCTCCAAACCCACCCGGTACTCTGTTTACAACGCCAACTTCAGACTGGCGTGAGGGAGACCGTCTGCATGTTGTCCATGAAGTTCCTCCACAGTAACGCTCACACCATCACAGCCAGCTTCATGGTGATGAAGAACTATGTCAGGATGGTGGACATCCGACATCTCAGCTCGGAAAAATATCTATGAGGTCCATGATATCATTCCTGATTCAAGTCATAGATGATTGTATTGTATCATAACTACAATCTTGTGTAGTTAGGATAAGTCATGCTCTGATTGATGTGAAATAGTGGGGAATAAGAGGAGCTCTTCACCTTGACAATCACAATGCCTGTGTTTGCTCTGGATACAGTATGATGGGTGTGTAGCCTGGACGCCAAACTGCCTCGCAAAAAAAATTAAAACTTCTAGCCACCCAGAACGATTTCAGAGGACAGGAGTCGGCTTCTTGGCTTGGTAATGCGT
>NC_140246.1:16077582-16082582 GCF_949987555.1 Borostomias antarcticus
TGGTCTCTCTCTGGTCTCTCTCTCTCTGGTCTCTCTCTCTCTGGTCTCTCTCTCTGGTCTCTCTTTGTTCTCTCTCTCTGGTCTCTCTCTGGTCTCTCTCTCTCTGGTCTCTCTCTCTCTGGTCTCTCTCTGGTCTCTCTCTCTCTGGTCTCTCTCTCTCTGGTCTCTCTCTGGTCTCTCTCTCTCTGGTCTCTCTCTCTCTGGTCTCTCTCTGGTCTCTCTCTGGTCTCTCTCTCTCTGGTCTCTCTCTGGTCTCTCTCTGGCCTCTCTCTCTGGTCTCTCTCCGGTCTCTCTGTTCTCTCTCTCTGGTCTCTCTCTGGTCTCTCTCAGGCCTCTCTCTCTGGTCTCTCTCTGGTCGCTCTCAGGTATCTCTTCCTGGTCTCTCTCTGTTCTCTCTCATTCTGGTCTCTCTCTCTGGTCTCTCTCTCTGTTCTCTCTCTCTGGTCTCTCTCTGGTCGCTCTCAGGTCTCTCTTCCTGATCTCTCTCTGGTCTCTCTCAGGTCTCTCCCTGATCTCTCTCTGGTCTCTCCCTGATCTCTCTCTGGTTTCTGGTCTCTCTCTCTCTGTACTTGGCCTTTCTTCCATGTTAACTCTCACTTCACAGAGGTTTTTATTACCCAAGTTGAAAAGCGTATTAAGTTACCTGATACGTTTTTTTATTTAGTCCCAACTATATGCTCCTGATGAAATAATGTTCTAATGCAGCTGGATTTGCACTGGCTCCACGCCTCTTCCCATGTTTTGTGGCGCTAGACTCCAGACTAACTACAGATGAGCGTTTGTTTGCCCTTTCACTGTCATGTCATGGAAAACTTATTTTGATTGGACAGTTTTCTCCTCTGCCCCCAGAACTAATAGGCTAACTGTATCTCTTTTTCAGCTCTGTTGTTTTTACTGATGGACAATTCTGTTCTGCAAAATACATATTTATCAGCTCAAAATGTTATTTATGAGAGTTTTGTGGAGGATGAAATGGTTATTTTTTCTTCCAGCAAAGTGATATCTCAGGCACAGTATAGATTTTTCTATCACAGCCAACTGCCCTGCCTGGCTGCAGCTGGAGGTCAGCTTACTACTGAACTTCTAATACTGCCATCACACCTCAGAGACATCACACACACACACACACACACACACACACACACACACACACACACACACACACATACACACATAGCTACTGAACTTCTAATACTGCCATCACACCTCAGAGACATCACACACACACACACACACACACAAACACACACACACACACATAGCTACTGAACTTCAAATGCTGCCATCACACCTCGGAGAAATCTCATACAAACACAAACACACACACACACGCACCGGCACGCACACACACACACACACACAAAGCTACTGAACTTCAAATGCTGCCATCACACCTCGGAGAAACCTCTCTCTCTCACACACACACACACACACACACACACACACATTCACACACACACACTTAACTACTGAACTTCAAATGCTGCCATTACACCTCAGAGACGCACGCATGCGCACACACACGCACACACACCCACACATATACACACGCACACATGCATGCACACACATATTGCTGATATATATACATACATACATATATGTATTTAATTCGTATTTCTACGGTCTGTAATGTTTCTGAACAGAACCTCTGAAGTGAAGTCACTGGCAGCTCCACTGGACGAGGAGATACTATGTAAACAGTGTGTGTGTGTGTGTGTGTGTGTGTGTGTGTGTGTGTGTGTGTGTGTGTGTGTGTGTGTGTGTGTGTCTGTGTGTGTGTGTCTGTGTGTCTGTGTGTCTGTGTGTGTGTGTGTGTGTGTGTGTGTGTGTGTCTGTGTGTTTGTGTGTGTGTCTGTGAGAGGGACGAGAGAAAGGGGGAGAGAGAGAGAAGAGAGAAAGTGGGAGATAGAGGGGAGAGATAGAGGAGGAGAGAGAGGGGGAGAGAGAGGAAGGAGAAACAGGGGGAGAGAGAGGGGAGAGACCGAGGGGGATAGAGAGGGGGACAGAGGGGGGAGAGAGAGGGGAGAGAGAGGGAGGAGAGACAGGGGGAGAGAGAGGGTAGAGAGAGGGGGGGAGAGAGAGGGAGGAGAGACAGGGGGAGAGAGGGGGGAGAGAGAGGGGAGAGAGAGGGGGGGAGAGAGAGGGAGGAGAGACAGGGGAGAGAGGGAGGAGAGAGAGGGGAGAGAGAGAGGGGGAAAGAGATGGAGGAGAGACAGGGGGAGAGAGAGGAGAGAGAGGGGGAGACGGGGAGAGAGAGGGAGGAGAGACAGGGTGAGAGAAGGGAGACAGAGAGGGAGAGAGGACATTAACATCATGTGAAAACCATCATAAAACCATCATAAAACAGAGTGATACTGTAGCTCACTCACCAGCCCTGTACTACGAAGCTAGTTCAACAAATCCAGGATCACTTTTCACTAGCTTGCTCAAGTAAACCAAACAACCGCAATCACGGATAAACGGTACCACGATGGTGGCTATCAACTCCTTAAGTCTACCCAGGTGGTGGCTATAAATATTTGCATCCCATTCACTTCCATTCTATGCAAGGGAAGAGGTGAAAAAAAACGCTTCTGGTGGCGAAATGAATTTGCCTCGTTTCTTCGCGTGTTCAACTTTGGTGAACTTTGACCGGCGAATTCGCAACCTCAACCAATAGCAAAGACGTGGGTGTGGTTGACCTCAGTCTTGGCTGTAGGTTTTCTATGGTAGAGAGCCTGGCTAGCTAGCTATGCCATGTCGTAAAAGCCATTCTTTTTTATAAACTGACCACGTACAGTAGTTTGAATCTGCTGGTTTACTTTCTCGTATGAAAACCTCTCAAAACCTAATAAAGTGACAAACAGTATCAGTCATGAGAACCAAATTTACAAAAATGGCTGCCAACTCAAGCCCAAACTGATTACAAACCAACCAGTTTTCTGAGCGTCACATCCAGTAATGTCCACACAACATGCAAATTTTGCCTTGGCAGGCGATAGTTATTCGCCTGGCAAATATTACTTTCGCCTATGTGTGACCGTACCCTAAAAGGGGAGGTAGTTGCACGAAATGACCAATCACATACCTAGTATGGGTATTCGGACACGGCCATGGACAAGGCAAACAATACGCATAACCAAGGTTCAAGTCCAAAGACTTGAAAATTGAAATAAAAATGATAGTGTTTTTACCTGGTTCTCCGCATCACTCACGTGAAACTGCAGGTAGGCTAATAAAACACAAGCCAGTGCATAGCCTACCCAGATAGCAAGCATACATTGGCCCACCGTTGGCAAAGGTTGGCACGGTGTTACGGTTTCACCTCCACACACGCCCCCCCTCCTCCGCCTCTCCACAACCCTTCACCTCTGTGCCTACCTCACACGCCCCCTGCAGCTCGGCACGGGCACTGCGCGCGCTCCACCGACACAGGTGATATGAGTTGAGCTGATGGGCGAATGAGCTTACGGAAGGATCACTGCACACCTGCTGCCACCTTCTCATTAACCCCCTCTGCCTACAAGAAGCCGGTTTCTCCAGCCATTCATCGCCAGATCTTCCCAAAGAATCACCTGAACTACCAGCTGCAGTGATCCAGCTTGCCTGCCCGTCTCTCAGCTCACACCCGCTGCGGCTACTCCAACCAGCCACAACCTCCTGCCCGCCAGGCTCCCGACCTGAGCTTCTCTGCGCAACCTCCCTTCCCAGCTCTCTGAATAAACGCCCTACTGGGCAAAGAGTTATTCTGCCTTCCGTGTCGTGCGCTTGAGCCCCGAAGCTAGCTAGCCCTAACACACGGCCGCCAGCTAAATTCCCACGTTGGGCCAACGTTGGCATCATCTCTAAAAATTAGGTTGGTGTTGGGTTGTATTAATGAGGTCATTAACACGTTGGCCCCACATCATAACAACCTCAGAAGAGTAGTGGCTATAATCACACAATTTCAATGACATGGGAGAGCAATTATCTGTGCTGTAGAAAAATATCGACTTTATTATTACAATTATACAGTATCACTGTTTTTCAGTGCTGGAGATGCTTTAATAGGTTTGCGTTGCAGCATAACATTCATTTTGCAGCGGAGGAGCAATGAATTTAGCAACACGCAGACCACTTTACATACGCTGTATGCCAAATGAGACTGACATGCATGCAGTGCGATGCACGTTGACAAAAGAAATGCATCCTATTCTCCATCATGTGACCAATGACGATTACGTGGGTAAAGGAAACAAGAGCCTTCCAGCTGGTCAGCAAACTTCAGCTTTCCAAAGCGGCCGTGAAGAGCTTCCTGAGACGAGGAACTGGTGGAGTTTGCCAAAAAATGAGTTTGACTTGTGGAACTGCCCCGAATTAAATTATATCAATAGAATATGAATGTTTTTGTTAACCTTTTTTATTGCATTGAAATGTGTGACATGTCACATGCTCGTGAATACAGATATTTCAATGTAGCTAACTCGCGCTAATAGCAACCGTTAGTAACTGTCATTTGAAATTGGCTCTACATTTTCATACAATCTGATACGTTAATACCAACTAACAAGGTACTACTACACTACTTTTTTTCAATAGTTGGCTATGGTGCTGTTAAAAAAGCTAAGGTTAGAAGCTAAAATTGGAGAAGTCATTGTATGGCCAGGCAGGGCAGCATCTTGTCCCCTTCTCTATTTAATGTATATATGTATGATCTATCTATATGGTTGAATGGCTGTGGAACAGGTTGCTGGGTGGGGAACTCGGTAGTGAACCACCTTATGTATGCTGATGATGTGGTGGTCTTTAGTCCTTATAGTGCTGGGCTCCAACAACTACTGAGGGTCTGTTCACAATATGCTAAATTGTTATCACCAAGCGTCTGGCTTTATACATTTACATTTTTTGTGACGTTGTCGCATCAGAGTGGGCATTAACGTAGCCCCTACCACTAGCTATCTTATTAATTTAACTGGTTACATAAGCTTTATTACCCAGCTGTGTGGCTGAGATGAGTCTTTCTGAACCAGACGATGGGC
>NC_140246.1:16092582-16105335 GCF_949987555.1 Borostomias antarcticus
ACATATGCAATATTACATAAACAACTTACTCTGCTGGTGTTTTGATCCAATTGATCCCCTCGGCAGCGATGTAGGCTCTAGCTGCAGTGTGCTTGGGGTCGTTGTCTGCATAAATAAAGGGAGAAAAAATATTAGGCACACCAATTTAGGCTTAACAACAGATTTTTCACTCAATGAGTGCTTTGCGTGTAGCCCATCGTTACAATGGCCTACCTTGAAAAAAACGATGCGTTGGTCCATTCCAGTTGTTTTTAATGTACGGTGCAGCAGCCTTTGTGATGATTTCGTTCTTAAAGTAGTCGCCATTCATGATTCCTGAATAAAAGAACAACACTAAATTATTAGATTATTGGCTACCTACAGCAAACCCTACACCAACAGATGTAGCATAATGGATAATAGCCCGCAAAACGCTACAACAATTAAATAATAGCTAGGCTACCTTCGAAAATCATCATCGGTCCTCGTCCCTGCCGAGAAATTCCACCCCAGACATGGAGCTTCAGGGGATGCTTCGGTTTGGGCTTGAAGGAAGCTCTCCCTTTCTTCAAGTAGCAGGTCCGGGCGAAACGCTCAAGGGACACTGTCGTTTCGTCAGTGAAGATGACGTCCTCGAAGCGCTCGCTCGTCGCGATCCACTCTTGTGCCTGCAGCAAACGAAGCTCTTTGTTCTTCTCCCGGATCATGGGAACCCAACTACAGAACAGACGTCATGTTATATTGTAGCCAACTGTTCATTTTTGTCTATACGTTTTATACATAAATTATTCACATAGCCCACGAGCCGAGACAAAACAATGTCATTAAATAAATAAGTCACAATTAAGCACTCCCTTACCGAGTCATTCCGTATTTCCACCCCATTCTTCTAGCAGCCTTCCCGATGGTCTTGGTAGAGACGTGTGTGTTGTGGTCAGACAGCAAGATTTTCTGTATGTCTCTGGCTGACCGCTCGTCCTCGGCTTCAAGAAGTCCGTTGATGGTTTGCATGATCTGACTATATACAGATGTTGGAAGTTAGAAATGTAACTTGCTGCAGCATTTCACGTCGCGGTATTTGGCAGGGAAATCCCGTTGGAAATCTCGTGGGATTTCAGACGGGTGTTATTTCGTTTTAGTGATGCACCACCGCCAGGTGGCGTCTTTGAGTAGATTTAGCAGGCTGGGCTCTGTTTTTCTCCTATAGTCTACGAATGAAGCATCATTAAATTTCAAATTCTTTAATTTAAATGCTCTGTTGTAAAGCACTTTGAGCTTAAGGTATCTGTATGAAAGGGGCTATACAAATAACGTTTAATTGTTATTATTACCTTGTTCTCAAACACATGTTTTATCCATCTCGATGTAATTTAATTATTACGAACACCTATAATATATCTAGGCCTACAGTAGCCTATCTATCTCGGCAACTGACGTCGGGTCAAGACGTGGTGGCTGTTAGGTCAAATGCGCAAAATAACAGTATTGTAAATATATTTGTTAGTAAAGATGTGGTGAACGTGAGGGTTTTGCGTTTTGTTTCTGGAACGCATTCAACTGGTAGGCTACTCGTAAACCCCGGAAGTAAATTTGAAGCCAGGGCACCAGCTAATGTAGCCAAGTCTGAGCGCAGTAGGCTATATGGCTTCAGCACAATACAAAGACAAAATAAGCTTGATCGGAGGTGTGGATCCATACAAAATTGAAATAGTCGCCATGAGTAAAGATCACTCATTGCCAATCATATCCGGACATTAACTATCTTGTGCATATCTTATTTATACCGGCCGCCAGCTGTTCAATGAACGGCTATAGGGAATGCGCAGTTTCGCGCTGGCTACAGCCTATTATATGCACAGTTTCGCGCTATGTAGGCTATTATAAATATGTATTATTGATTGGGACTCGCTGGGGACTGGTGGAGAGACGCAGAGCCTCCCCAGACGCGAACTGTCTATCTACTGTCTACTTAGGCTATAAAAGAAATTCAATAGGGCCTATAGAACGCCTTACTTTGTACAGTAGGCTACAATTACAAGACGCATAGGCCTAGCCTACCGTACAAAATGATGCGTTCTCATATGCCTATATTAACTTAGATACTTAGAGATGTATTTCTCTTTCTGTTAGGATCAAAAGTATCATGAAAGCGGTTGTCATTTGATTCTGGAATAACAATGGAATGATGATTAATTTACTAAAATCCATTTTCGGTTTAAATAAATATCTAGTACTGTACCTAGGCTACTATAATCTAACGTTAGCTGAAACCAATCAACAGCGAAATTAGGTGAGGTGGAAAACCGTTTGGAAATGGAAAATGTGAACGCACTCAGTCTTGCACGCACGCAGTAGCCTTGTACTAGAATGGATTCCCTGTCTCACGTTCTGCCTTTATTCAGGCTATGCACCTTGCAATCAATGTATTTTTATATCTACAGTAGACTGTAGACTGTCTTTTATTTCGCTACTGGTATAGCCTACTTTCAGTGTGCGTCGTTATACTGTAGGCTAATAGGCTTTCGCGACCAAGGACCGAATGATATCCATTGAACAATCAAATCATCGCTAACAATGAAACAATGACTAGAACTTCTCCTGGGGACAGGGTGTGTTCAGATGGTATGGTAATACCATATGGCCATTATAGCGTGAACAATACAAATGGTAAGTGCAGCAAGATATTTTGAAATAAGATACCGTTGGTCAATGTTTTTTTTCTTCCGTTTTTTTTATTTGCAAAAAAATTTCACACATGCATGTCATTGATATAGAAACACAAAATAAAATGCCTTAATCCTAGTACCAAATGCATACTGTATATCCTGTAATACAGTACTGTATTTTACAGTCCTCTCTTGCCCCATACAGCCAGCTCAACTGCGAAAAAGAGCCCTTGAAATAGAACTCCGACGAGAGCGCAACATCTCGTTGATTCGGTTCTTCAGCTGTTTCATGTTGGTGAAGGTGGGGCATCTTAGGAGAACTGCATCTGTGATGCATTTCCGGACGTTCTGTGGCAAGGCCTGCTTGCCTCGTGAACCATCCCAGTTGGTGTTCCGCACCCAGGCCTGATAAGTCCCACGGGTTAGGATGGCACGAAACAGAAGGGCACCATAACGATCTAGGTCATGTGACGTCAATGAATGCCAGTGTTAGGGTGTGGGTTAACGTTGGCTAGCCTGATCATAAGTTTTACTTATGTATTTGTCTTTGCTATATTAAGATAACATAACTACCAATCGCCACTGGTGATTTGGGGTGTTACAGCAGCAGAGTGGCATAAGGCTACAGTAGGCCTTTTCTTTCCATAGCATAGGCTACGTCATCTACTGGTCTCAGAAGGCTATGTTAAATAGGGCTAAGGGCTTGCGTCGATTTAGGCTACGGATAAATTGAGGGTGTCCCTCAGTGAGTTTTAAACGAACGTTTGTAATGAATTAATATGCTTATATTGCCCATATCTGCGGCGAGGTTTAAAATAGTAGGTAAGTACAAACTTCTGCGTCATTACTGACATAAACCTGTTCAATAGCCTGTCTCGTTATATTCAAGTCTCGTCATAATATGGGCGCTATAAAGCCTAATTTATACTTCATAAAACGGCTCATGGCTCTTGCATTGTCTTTAGCTTCCATTCCATGGAAAACAAATTGCTTGGCCTCCATTCATTGTGAAAATTGTATAGGCCCAATCGATTAGCCTGTATTGTCCTGTAAATGCAACATCGACGTATTTGCTAATGTAGCCTAATGTAGCCTAATCGACCATAATGTAGTAATCAAATGCAACTAGGTCATGGTGACGTCAATGAATGCCAGTGTTAGGGTGTGGGTTAACGTTGTAATATATCTAGACTACATGCATTGTGGTATTTCTTTATATAGCCAATTGTTTCTCAATAAACAGTTATGTCATCCTCTGAGTCCGAATGTAGGCTAATAGACCGGCAGCTCTAAATGCCTTCCCAATCAATGAGACATGGTTGTAAAAATGATGTTTTGTTGATGAAAATGATAAAACTGAAAAACATGGAGAGTCATTGCATTGATCGATGCAGTCCGCTACCAGCAAACACTGAAAATACAGGTCCTCCAGCGAACCTGGACTAGACTATTGTAACCCCCCCCCCCAAATTATTTTATATTCAAATAAACTGGATGAACCGGTTTCATAGAGGGGGGTAGCCTGCGTTAGCGGGTGCTTTGCCATGACCGGCCATTGAATTTATGTGTTGCCATTCATTTAAACCACCATCTCATCTAGACTACTTCTGTTGCTGCATTTTTACATTTATGCTTTCATGATTTTAGAGCGCAATAAACATTTTCCAGGATTCCAAAAAGTCCATCCATTCATCCAACTTTGTTCTGAGCGCAGCGCAGGCTGGTAGCCTACTGTCAAGGCTCACGACTGATGCACTCCCTTAACACGTCTCAACTCCCGAGACCATCAAGATAATTTCAATATGAAAGACCTTGGGATTCCAGGAGTCAAGGCCGTTTCAGACGGGGAGCGACATTCCGCCTGCGTTCTGCTCGGAGCGGGGGACGCACGCGTCCTGCGCGCAGCGGGGCAAGCTGACTACAATTCAGCTCTTGTCGCGGGCGGGCGCGCAGCCTAGTTCCATATGAGAACACTCCTCGGTCCAATTCCGTATAGTAGATCAGCCTGTGTACTTTCAACGAATGTATTATTAGACATAATATCATAATAATATATAAAGCCTTCAACGACCTCCTGCTGCCTGCCTGATGGCCTCAGGGCTAAAGAGACCGCGCGATCATTCCTCTAGCTGCTTTGCTGCTAATGCGAGTTCGTCTCCGTTCCTGCCCGAGAAACAGAAGTTGAACTTATAGCATCAAAATAGCTACAGGAATCAACGTTGTAAAGTTAGATATCTGCTTTTTAGCCACCGACAGCTACCGTTAATATTATGGAAGCTGCTGTCGTGAGCTAACGTGCTATCACGGTCTTATCGTGCAGCTTCACAGCCTGCTATTAGCAGACAGCATTAAGTTGATAAAATCACACTTGCACATCATTAGAATTCCAACCATTTATATGGGATTTATCATTCAACTAAACATGGAACCTGAATATTACCTGATATTTCAACCTGCTGCCATCAGTGATCGGCGCGTCTGCTTGTTTGAGTCATGAATATCTTACGCAGTTATATTCCATGTAGTGTCCCAAAACTGTTAAATCATTCCCCATGTAGTTCACTATGAGTCGCACTCAATACATCCATGGTAATAGGGAGTAGGGAGTGAGTGAACCATTTCAAACACATCTCTGGTCATCTCCGTTAGCCATCTTCCTCGTCCTGATGCCATGTTCCATATGAGAACACTCTGCCTAATGTATTAAACTTCTACTTGTCCCGACAGTTAACAGATATAGACCCGGCGACAGTTACAGAGATAGAAACTATAAATAGATAGGCTTTGTTCGTAATAATTAAATTACAACCAGACAGACAACAAGGAGTTTGAGAACGGTAGGCTAATCTAATGTGCGAGCCAGCAATGGGTCAATGAGTGGTATTACTGCGCCCCTATGGGCAGGCGAGCGGTGGTGCGGAATGACGTAAAGCGCCTGTTAGAATACCGCGGGTCAAGTTACATTCTTATGTTCCCACATCTGTACAAATACAATGAATTATATTAGAACAGTGCCTTATATAATATAGATAGATGTCGGACAGCTAGTGTGCATTTATAGTCTAGGGCTAATACAGGTCTATAGTCTAGGTCTACTGTACCTTGTCAGTTTCCTTGGCCTGCGGGGTTTGGCCACTACAGGTGACTTGCTGTAGTGGCGCCGGACTGAATTAGCGGTCACATCAACCCCCATTGCATTCAAGACCGCTCTTATCTGTGTGGTGGAGTAGCCGTTCAGATGGAGTGTCTTGATCTGCTCACTTTGCTCAGCTGAGATCTTCATCTTGATCAAGCGATGTTGGGTCTGCTGGTGAGGTCAGCTGCATGATCACAACATTTATCTTCACAATAAGGGGGCGGGGCGGAGGGAGCCAATGCGTTTCCCAGAGCCTTCTTCTTCTTCAAGGTACAAGGGATAGGCCTACTTTAAGGGCGGGCTGAACCCATCGTAAGCTGTAAGATGTGCTCCGTTCAAATGACCAAGTTGCATTTGATTAGCACATTATGGTCGATTAGGCTACATTAGCAAATACGTCGATGTTGCATTTACAGGACAATACAGGCTAATCGATTGGGCCTATACAATTTTCACAATGAATGGAGGCCAAGCAATTTGTTTTCCATGGAATGGAAGCTAAAGACAATGCAAGAGCCATGAGCCGTTTTATGAAGTATAAATTAGGCTTTATAGCGCCCATATTATGACGAGACTTGAATATAACGAGACAGGCTATTGAACAGGTTTATGTCAGTAATGACGCAGAAGTTTGTACTTACCTACTATTTTAAACCTCGCCGCAGATATGGGCAATATAAGCATATTAATTCATTACAAACGTTCGTTTAAAACTCACTGAGGGACACCCTCAATTTATCCGTAGCCTAAATCGACGCAAGCCCTTAGCCCTATTTAACATAGCCTTCTGAGACCAGTAGATGACGTAGCCTATGCTATGGAAAGAAAAGGCCTACTGTAGCCTTATGCCACTCTGCTGCTGTAACACCCCAAATCACCAGTGGCGATTGGTAGTTATGTTATCTTAATATAGCAAAGACAAATACATAAGTAAAACTTATGATCAGGCTAGCCAACGTTAACCCACACCCTAACACTGGCATTCATTGACGTCACCATGACCTAGTTGCATTTGATTACTACATTATGGTCGATTAGGCTACATTAGGCTACATTAGCAAATACGTCGATGTTGCATTTACAGGACAATACAGGCTAATCGATTGGGCCTATACAATTTTCACAATGAATGGAGGCCAAGCAATTTGAACAACCAATTTGATTGAAGGAATGCCGATTAGGCATTCATTTGGCATTCATTCACATTAGCAAATGGCCGGACAATCCGTAGAAACTAGTAGCCTATATGCCTAAGTCTTTTGTCTAGGCCTATTTCATGTTCCAATGTTCCAATCGTCCTTCATCAGTTCATCAATTCATCAGTTAGTTTTAAGCCCCACAACTTTTACCAAGAGGGCAAAATTAAGTTCACCCATTCACCCAACTTGTAGCCTCGCCTAGGCTAGGCTACTACTATTTTTTTCCCCAGTAGTCCAAACTCCATATCCAATTCTTATTTTTAATCATTTGCTCACTCAATCATTATTCAATGATTACAGATCAGGATTGCTGACACAAACCCATTGAATAGCCTACCTCTCGTCATATTTAAGTCTCGTCATAACATGGGAGCTATAAGTCAGGGAACGGATGAGGGGTTTAACGAACTGATTATAAGGACTCTTTATTGAAACATTTGGACTGAATTACATAATAAAGTGGTAACTGTCGTCGGGTCTAGCTATATCTGTTAACTCATACGGAACAAGGTATCGGGACAAGTAGGCCCTAGAGGTTTAATACAGTAGGCTAACTAGCTAGCAGAGTGTTCTCTCTATTCAAACGGGATCGGGAAATTATGTTTAGCGCTGTTGACTAGCCTACATATTTTTTTCGAAATATGGTCTCATGGGACAGCTCTTCCTGCTTCCATTAGGCACTCTATGGCATTCATTCACAAGATGATGGCCCAGTCCGATTGTCCACCCTTACATGAATTTGCATACTCTGGGACACACCCAGAGTCACACCTTTCCGGCCACGCCCTTGCCCAGCCATCAATAAATACTCTGCCTACAAACAGTGTCTACTACAGACCCACTGACAATGAACACCAATCGTTTCTACAACAAGAAGAAGCCAGGCTGCAATGCATCCCCCTCTTCTGGCAACCTACCGAAAAGGCCGGCTCCAAATGCAGGGCGCCCAGCACTTGGCCCTCCTGTCCAAGCCGGTCCTAGCCAATCCAAGAGGATTTTGAGAAAGGTACGTTTGGCTCAGCTATTATACACAAAAAACAACCGTAATGTTCTCTATTCCAAGTACTCAACTGAGCTTTTAATGGCTGTTCTGCTTATTAACTGCAATATTCTGTTTGTTTCTTTTACAGAGAAAGAGGCTGGCTCCAAATGCAGGGCGCCCAGCACTTGGCCCTCCTGTCCAAGCCGGTCCTAGCCAATCCAAGAGGATTTTGAGAAAGGTACGTTTGGCTCAGCTATTATACACAAAAAACAACCGTAATGTTCTCTATTCCAAGTACTCAACTGAGCTTTTAATGGCTGTTCTGCTTATTAACTGCAATATTCTGTGTCTGTTTCTTTTACAGAGAAGGACGCCGGCTCCAAATGCAGGACTCCCAGCACTTGGTGATGGTCCTACCCCCCGCCCTAAAAAGCGGACTCCGTGTGGGCCTACAGCTCCAGAAGAAGCATGCAAAGACACCCCACAGCGCCCTAAAAAACGGATGGTGGCAAAGAAAGCGGTACGTTTCTCTGTTTTCTCTACATTTCTAATCAGTGTTATTGCCAGGTAGTTTTTACATGTGTCGTTATAAATAAAACATAAAATAGCATACTGATTGTCTGAGGATACAATGTTTCTTATTACATTTTCATTATTCTGGTTACAGGCAGTGACAGTGGAATATCCGAGACCAATGCCACTCTCGAGCCCAGCAGTGTATGGTGACATTGTGTCAGAGCAGCTGCAGCGGAGAGCCAGTGAGGTGGACAGCGTCAGGGCCGAGCTACAGGCTGGACAGGCTGCAATGAAGGTGGAGCTACGGAGGGCCATGCAGGAGAAAGACAGAGACATGCAGCAGAAAGACAGAGACATGAAGGAGCTGCTACAGAAGGCCATGCGAGAGATGGAGGAGCTACGGGGGGCCATGCAGCGGAAAGACAGAGAGATGGATGAGCTGCGTGCAGCGTTAGCATCTGGCACCCCCAGCCGCCTGAGAACCCCTTCCACCCCTGGGAGCAACACCCTGGCGAGGCACACCCCTGGCAGCTCAGCGAGTCACACCCCTGGGACTATGGCACACCTCACCCCGGCAAACCTCACCCCCAGACACCCGCTGCTGCCTGTCCCTTCAGTTCTCCCTGACATCCACATTCCTGACCTGGACTCAGATCACTGCCGGAACCTCTGGCAACGGACCAACGGTCGTCCAGATCGTTATGGTGCCCTTCTGTTTCGTGCCATCCTAACCCGTGGGACTTATCAGGCCTGGGTGCGGAACACCAACTGGGATGGTTCACGAGGCAAGCAGGCCTTGCCACAGAACGTCCGGAAATGCATCACAGATGCAGTTCTCCTAAGATGCCCCACCTTCACCAACATGAAACAGCTGAAGAACCGAATCAACGAGATGTTGCGCACTCGTCGGAGTTCTATTTCAAGGGCTCTTTTTCGCAGTTGAGCTGGCTGTATGGGGCAAGAGAGGACTGTAAAATACAGTACTGTATTACAGGATATACAGTATGCATTTGGTACTAGGATTAAGGCATTTTATTTTGTGTTTCTATATCAATGACATGCATGTGTGAAATTTTTTTGCAAATAAAAAAAACGGAAGAAAAAAAACATTGACCAACGGTATCTTATTTCAAAATATCTTGCTGCACTTACCATTTGTATTGTTCACGCTATAATGGCCATATGGTATTACCATACCATCTGAACACACCCTGTCCCCAGGAGAAGTTCTAGTCATTGTTTCATTGTTAGCGATGATTTGATTGTTCAATGGATATCATTCGGTCCTTGGTCGCGAAAGCCTATTAGCCTACAGTATAACGACGCACACTGAAAGTAGGCTATACCAGTAGCGAAATAAAAGACAGTCTACAGTCTACTGTAGATATAAAAATACATTGATTGCAAGGTGCATAGCCTGAATAAAGGCAGAACGTGAGACAGGGAATCCATTCTAGTACAAGGCTACTGCGTGCGTGCAAGACTGAGTGCGTTCACATTTTCCATTTCCAAACGGTTTTCCACCTCACCTAATTTCGCTGTTGATTGGTTTCAGCTAACGTTAGATTATAGTAGCCTAGGTACAGTACTGGATATTTATTTAAACCGAAAATGGATTTTAGTAAATTAATCATCATTCCATTGTTATTCCAGAATCAAATGACAACCGCTTTCATGATACTTTTGATCCTAACAGAAAGAGAAATACATCTCTAAGTATCTAAGTTAATATAGGCATATGAGAACGCATCATTTTGTACGGTAGGCTAGGCCTATGCGTCTTGTAATTGTAGCCTACTGTACAAAGTAAGGCGTTCTATAGGCCCTATTGAATTTCTTTTATAGCCTAAGTAGACAGTAGATAGACAGTTCTGTTCTTGCTGCAGCAAGGGGGGTATTCTTCTGTGGACACTGCGAGGGGCGCCGGACGCCAGAGCGCGCAGCTCTTCAGCCAACTGGAGATGTCGCGTCTGGGGAGGCTCTGCGTCTCTCCACCAGTCCCCAGCGAGTCCCAATCAATAATACATATTTATAATAGCCTACATAGCGCGAAACTGTGCATATAATAGGCTGTAGCCAGCGCGAAACTGCGCATTCCCTATAGCCGTTCATTGAACAGCTGGCGTCCGGTATAAATAAATAAAAACACACGATATTTTGTTATTTGAATGATCTTGAATATAATATTCAAGATCATTCAAATAACAAAATATTGTGTATGTTTTTTCATTTATAATTTAACAATAGGGGGTGCAACAGAACACAATTTTAGGGAAAGTCATTGACAGGCGGACTTCAATGTTTTATATATATAAAATATAGTTATGT
Organism: Borostomias antarcticus; assembly: GCF_949987555.1. Classification (NCBI taxonomy): domain Eukaryota; kingdom Metazoa; phylum Chordata; class Actinopteri; order Stomiiformes; family Stomiidae; genus Borostomias; species Borostomias antarcticus. Next base: position 16,103,389 of record NC_140246.1, read on the forward strand.
GCAAATGAAAACCCACAATCGTCCTATGGACCTTACCCCGATTTTGGAAATCAGATAAAGGCGTTCACAAGACCATTTCAATAATCGCATTATTACAATTATCGGTTGATGTCTCACTGTCAAACCTGCCGCTATATGCACAAGATAGTTAATGTCCGGATATGATTGGCAATGAGTGATCTTTACTCATGGCGACTATTTCAATTTTGTATGGATCCACACCTCCGATCAAGCTTATTTTGTCTTTGTATCGTGCTGAAGCCATATAGCCTACTGCGCTCAGACTTGGCTACATTAGCTGGTGCCCTGGCTTCAAATTTACTTCCGGGGTTTACGAGTAGCCTACCAGTTGAATGCGTTCCAGAAACAAAACGCAAAACCCTCACGTTCACCACATCTTTACTAACAAATATATTTACAATACTGTTATTTTGCGCATTTGACCTAACAGCCACCCCGTCTTGACCCGACGTCAGTTGCCGAGATAGATAGGCTCCTGTAGGCCTAGATATATTAGATATATATAGGTGTTCGTAATAATTAAATTACATCGAGATGGATAAAACATGTGTTTGAGAACAAGGTAATAATAACAATTAAACGTTATTTGTATAGCCCCTTTCATACAGATACCTTAAAGAGGAGTGGAAATGATATAGGAAGTGAAGGCGACATAACAGATGTTTTATTAGTCATATACATGGTCCAATACTCAAAACTGCCAAATTAGCTATAAATGAGAAAACTGTGATACGAGTTTGTTGTTTTGTTACTAGGGCGCAGCCCTTTTGAACGTGACGTCACTGGTATGGTTATAGCTAGCTCCTGTACACTAGCCTACTGTAATGCTAGCTACTGTACACACTGACATGGCTTCGACTTATGCTAAAAGATCTACGGGGGGAGTTTATTGTATTGCTCCAGGCTGTAGTAACGAGTTCTACAGAACTACATCAGCCGGTCTGGAGACACACTACCACCGATTGCCTTTGAAAAGGAAAGCTGTCCTGCAAGGCTGGCTAGCAGCTCTGAAACGAGCTAGCCCGCCAACTGCGCCGGAATTCAGGGTCTGCAGCGATCATTTCTTGCCAACGGACTATGTGGAGAGCTACCAATTCGACAAGACAGGGAAAATTGAGAAAATAAGAACCAGACGACTGAAGCCAGAGGCAACGCCAACTATTTTTGATTTTTCGGGCTACAGCGTAGGGACAACAGACAGACCAACCCAGAGCCAGGGCCAGTCGTGCGTGAGCCGCAGAGAAAGAGCGCTCAAACGCGCAAGTCAGGCAGAGGACAGACTGGTAGGTTTAGCAGTTGCAGCTTGCTGAAATAAACTGAATAGGGCCTACGAGTCACAAGCTAATCAAGCCTCAAACTTTTTTGAACCAAGATCTACTTTTCAAGTAGCCAGGCTGCCGAGATCTAACGTTAGGCTACCAGTCCAGTTTCAACATCGCAAATGCACAAACAGCCAGACACGCACACCGTTTCCAGCCTGCATAGCAATTAAACTCGAAATACGTTCTTTCTCTTGGTATTTTGGTCCAGTCTCTAGATAACCCTAATTAACAAGCCAGTCAGTGTTTAGGCTATCTAGTGGCCCCCACTTTACAAGTTTCAATAATGGTCTTATATGGCCTACATTTCATGGATGGAAGCCGAATAGATCAACTAGGCTACCCATAACGTTAGGCTATAACTTGGACACCAAGGCTAATCGTTAATAACAACCACAATTAGGCTACTTCACAACAACAACATGCCACACGAGGCACAACAGTTTATCACACATTTTCTGGAACAAGGTAGAGCTCTAGATAGCAAACATATGGTCTTACCTTAATTTCGAATAAATTAATCCAAAGTGTGAGAGTAATATTTTGGGGGATTTGCTTCTATACTTTTATCCGAGATTACCGAGTCCGAGTTATTCCCATAGTAAAA
>NC_140246.1:16105535-16108035 GCF_949987555.1 Borostomias antarcticus
CAACCAGGCTTTACTCCCCCACTGCACCGCCGAGAGGAGGAGAATAAATATACTGTGGCAAATAGTTTTTATTCCCCCTCTCCGTAATACTGAGGTACTAATACCGAGGTTCAAAGTAGGACTACACCACAAACGTGTCTTCTGGACCAGGCCCTGCTGATGCAAGCCTTGAAGCCTTTTGTGATGTGGACGGTGGTATTTTCCAAAAAATGGACGCAATTCTTTTTTTTTTAACCGGACGGGGGGTGTTTTTTTTTTTAAATATCCGTGTTCGTGTGGGTGTGGCCTAGTATACCTGTAGATGAGTACATCTTACACACACATACTCAACAAGCAAATCCCTCTATAATTAAGAGGCACCCTTGGGTCATCACTCTGGTTTTTGAGAATCAGATTAATAATTGATTTTAACCAGGCCGAAGGTATTTTACCACTTTCCCAGCATTTCACAAATAAACCATTCAGAACACGAGAACACTGCAGCTTTAGAAGTTCATTTGGCAGCTTTTCTCCACCTGCAGCCTGGCCTCATTTAGCCTCAGTAATGACCAGCTGGACCTCTTCTGGGCTCATCTCATAATGTCTACATTGCGAGCGTATAGGCCAGCTGCCATTTCACTCTCCAGCATAGTTTTCATCGCACCCGCTTCCTAATAGAATACATTGTCAAAACTTGAAGTGTCATTACAGAAAAGATGTTTGAAATCTGTCTCCCATTTTTAACAACCTGTGTATTAGGGCCTGGCTAACCAGGCCCTAATACCTCCATATTAATTATTTGTATCCTTTTTGGACCCAGTTTGTTAATTTCATTCCAGAAAAGTTGTGGATTAGAGGTATGAATCTTTTCATAATGGAATATCTGACCTCTTTGATATCTTCTTTGATATTTTCTGTATGTTTTATCAAATATATGCTGACAATTTTAAAGTTTACAGGAAGTTAATTTTATCAAGCCTAGTACCTTTATATTTCAGAAACGAATATTCCACATTGTGCATAGACTGCCATAGGACTTGCAATTCTTTATTCTAATAATGTTTTTCTTGGATACAGTATATAGTTTTCTTCCTCAGCTTAGAGTTGTGAGTACTTATCTTTACTTACTTCTTCATGAATTCATTTACACAATTTGTCATACCATGTGTCTAGTTCCTCCTGACCTCTGTGACAACTCTCACCTATTCATCAGCAGCTGTAAGGCTGTTTGGCTCATTTCTGAGCCCAGGAAATTTGGGGGCAAATTTGTGCACGCCTCCTCTCTGGAGCACAGGCCTACAACGAGGGACACACTCAGGCTGACCAGACACTTATCCTGCGTGGAATTTCAAACACAACAAGGAGTGATCAGAGGGTCTACAGCCGTCTCCAGTTAGGCCCATACACTTAACAGAGTCCTCTCCAACCAAGTGAGTCTCGTTGGTTGAAATTATATCCAGTTTCAAAAAATGTATTATAGTCGAGTATGATATTTAGGTGAATCATATAACAAAGCACAATAAGCACTTAGCAGAACAGGCTCATAGAGAATGTAAACTAGGTATCGTCGCTAAGCAGATTTGGGGAGACAGAAAACACAAAGCCAAGAGTTAGAAAAAGGGGTCTCCAGTCTCCTGGGCAGCAAAAATGAAAAGGAGCTGTGATCTCCGGTCAGACAGGATGAAGTCTGGTGCTCCTCGTCTGGTAAACCCGGCCAACAGACTGAGAGGTTGTGACCGGCAGTGGGAACATCTCCACCCACGAGGTATAATAGTCCACAAAGACCAGCAGACATTCGCTTCCAACTGAACTCCGAGGAAAAGGTCCCATTTCTGTGATTTTTGTGCAGTGCAATGCTTTGCACTGGGCTTTCTGGCTTTCTTAAAGTCACTCTGCAGATGCGGCGTGTTGTGTTGTTGTGTGATGCGTTGTGGTGTGTTGTTGTGTGATGCGTTGTGGTGTGTTGTTGTGTGATGTGTTGTGATGCGTTGTGGTGTGTTGTGATGTGTTGTTGTGTGATGTGTTGTGGTGTGTTGTTGTGTGATGTGTTGTGATGCGTTGTGGTGTGTTGTGTGGTGTTGTGATGTGTTGTGGTGTGTTGTTGTGTGATGTGTTGTGATGTGTTGTGATGCGTTGTGGTGTGTTGTTGTGTGATGTGTTGTGGTGTGTTGTTGTGTGATGTGTTGTGATGCGTTGTGGTGTGTTGTGTGGTGTTGTGATGTGTTGTGGTGTGTTGTTGTGTGATGCGTTGTGGTGTGTTGTGGTGTGTTGTTGTGTGATGTGTTGTGGTGTGTTGTTGTGTGATGTGTTGTGATGCGTTGTGGTGTGTTGTTGTGTGATGTGTTGTGATGCGTTGTGGTGTGTTGTTGTGTGATGTGTTGTGGTGTGTTGTGTGATGTGTTGTGATGCGTTGTGGTGTGTTGTTGTGTGATGCGTTGTGGTGTGTTGTTGTGTGATGTGTTGTGGTGTGTTGTGGTGTGTTGTTGTGTGATGTGTTGTGATGCGTTGTGGTGTGTTGTTG
>NC_140246.1:16115535-16133035 GCF_949987555.1 Borostomias antarcticus
TAGCTACAAACTAGCTATCTTCCCTGTTCTATTGTTTCAATGCTAGCTGGTTCATCCACAGGTTGATTAGCCCATGTGTAAGTTGGTTCTTCTACCCTCTGTGCACACGTGGTTAACTTCCTGTTTTGCTGCTTGTGTGAAAAAAAAAAAAAGAGAGAGACTTCCTGTTCCCTCTTCTCTTCTTCTTGAGGGTCAACCAATTTGGCTTCTGAAGTCTGCCATTTTGGAAAAAGAAAATATATAACAGGATAAAAAAACAAACAAGTATCTCTCAACACAGCAGTAATTTGGTTGACTGAACGTGTTTAGTTTTTTTTCTGTAACTTTTTATTACATTGTTTGTTCTCATATTTTCTTTTAAAATGGGAGCTACTTTTAGTACACGAAAGCATGTGTGTGAGAATAGTGAAGGGACAGATAGGCCCCCTTCCTGTTCTGACCTCCTATCCAAACAAGAGTTTTGTTGTTTCAGGCCACGTCCCTTGTTAAGCAGATGTAAACTGTTTCAACCAACCCCCAATACTGGCCCCCTCCTTGTTCTGACACCTATCCAAACAAGAGTTTTGTTGTTTCAGGCCACGTCCGTTCCTGTCCAAACGTCCCTTCCTGTTCAACCAACTGTCACCTCTACGCCTGCTACATCTCAGATAACACCCTTACCGTTAACTGGTACTATTTTTGGAACCCCCTTACCCCAAACAAGGATGTCTGAAATAACGGCCCCCCTAGGTTATTACTCTTCGGACACACCTCCCTCTGGTTCCTCTTCCATTGATCATATGGTTGCTTCTCCTATTTCATACCCTCCTGCTGTGTCTCACGCTCAAATTGGTGTCTCTGTGACCCCATGTCACCATTTTGACACTTCAGAGTCTCTGCCCCATCCCTTTGTTTCTGCTTCTAACTCACAAGTTGACCGTCCAGGTTCTGCTGATTCTGTTGGACATCTGGTTAATGAGTTTGGTAAACTATGCTTGCCAATAATCCGTCTGCTAAGTGAACAATGTGAAGCTGAGATAAGAAGGGACTCTGTGAGACGAGCTTTACAGTGTAGGTATTTCAACAATATCGCTCGCACTAAGCAACTACCGATGGGGGTTAGGGAGGGGGAGTGGGCACCCCTGGACCTAGCCCCCAACAGACGGGAGCGGGACCACAAGGTCCCAAAAGGGCACGTTAAATGGTATTATAGTGCTGGGGAGACGACTGAAGGCCCCCGTGTCTGAGGAAGTATGAATTAACATACTGCTCTGGTACCGTCTAGTCAGCACTGTGTCGCCGTTAAGGGGTTGGCACTGTGTGGTACGTGGACGACAGTCCACACCTAAGCAGAGGGGCGTAAGAGACGACCTCTGTGAATAGGCAAGGCTGGTGAAAACGGTCAAAGTTCTAATATCCATAGCACAAGTGGAATTAGGATCAGACCGTCGGTTCTGAGCTGGGTGACTAACAATCACTACGGTGTCCGGGATCGCTATCGACTGGGTCACCGGCCGGTCGGGTCGCATAGGGCAGTAAGACCACAAGATGGCCGCCGCGCTTGGCTCAATGTACAGTCAGGCCACTACAAGCCAAAAGCGAATGCGTTAGTAGGCGAGTAGTGCTTCTGTGATCGGTGGGCTTTGAAAAGAAGACACCGGGAAGCAGAAGGCTGAGCTCTCATTCCAGGGGAACCTGGCTTGAGGCCTCGGACGGAACGGGGTCTAGCCTGGGACTGCGCCCTGGATGGGAGGTCCGAAAGACTTAAGCGACAGAAAAAACAAGATGGAGGCTATGGAGATAATCAGAGATATTCACAACAAAACAGCAGGGTTTACAAATCTGATCAGCGCTGTTATTTCTGCAACCGCAGAGGACATTTACAGAGGACATGTAGACTATATGCTAAATTTCAAAAGTCTTTTGTTAATACTCCACAGGGTGGTGGATTCTGACTAGATAAGATAGATATTTCAGTAGGGAAAGTCTAGGGAGAGTGAGAGTGTACGTGACACGGGGGGGAGGGGGGGGGGGGGAGGGTAAAGGTAAGAAAAGAAAAAAACATTCATATTTGCCAATATCTTAGTCTTATACATATTGTCTGACAACCCAATTTTGAGAATTTTGTTTTGTTTAAGATGTCATGTTTTACTGATTTCAGATGCACATTCATTGGTTTTGAGTTTTACAGAGAATTGACGTTCCTGGACTACCGGATAAATGCCAAACCGGTTGGAACCGCAAGTATTTTAATAATTTGAAATGACTGCCACTTAAAGTTGTGTTAGATGATGCTAACTTCAAACTCAATTCACTGTATTGTCATGTTAACTTAATATGCTCAGATCTGTTTTGCAAACTAGTTTTTCGGAGGTGTGACTCCAACGGGATTGATATCATCCAGCCCTTAGAGGGAAAACCGCCACATTACAATATCAAGCGCACAGCCTTTAACTAATTGGACATAGTCTTGAAAAAAAAAGAGAAAAGACATCACTCCAATTTATCAAAACTGCGTTCTATGATTTATTTTGTTATGTTTATGTGCCTCCGGCGCATAATTTCTAAGAATTGGTGTTACCCACAAGAGTGGTGAGAAATTGAAATGTCTTTTATTTTGTCTGTCTTTCATTTTGTCTGTCTTTTATTTTGTCTGTCTTTTATTGTATGTAAACTGCCCATGCAGCTCTGTCTGTGCGTCCGATGGCCCACAGAGACAGCTGCATGGTAAAACAAATGTGTCACGTATTATTTCTGAAGTTTGTTTACAGTGTAGACACAGGCACGGGACGAGAGATGGAGGCTGCTCCAAGAATTGGATACAACCGGGGTAACCGACTTCCCATTTAGATGGGCTGACACCTTGGTTCGTGGGGACGCTGGTCAAACGCCTCACCCCCACGTTGCCCAACTGACTGTGGGTAAGAGATAGATATGATCTAGGCTAAATTCAAGAATAGTAACCAAGCGGTTGTCAGACCCAAGGAACCATCACGTCCTAAGCGTGCTCATAACTCTCTGTCCTCAAACGCAGAAATGTGGTTATTTGAAATTGAGCTCAACTTATAACACCCCTAGTGTTCTTTTGAGAATGGTTTAGATAATTATATTTGTTCAGGCTTTAAGAACCGCATATGAAGCTATTAATTTAATGTTATTTTGGTTTGAGTAATGCATTTTTTCCATTTGTTCACCCTGATTTAAGGGAATTTTTGCTTTTACCTTTAGAGTGTTGTTTTACATAATGTGTTGGCGCTCCCCTTTTTAAATGATTATTTTGAATAACAATTTCTTGTTAGAAACAAGGACTCATGGTTTGATGATACGAATATGTTGTTTTATTTTAGGAAATGGCCATAGAATTTCTAAGAACTAAATCTAATTGGTGCGTGAGCAGGTTAATTACCTTGGTCACTTAATAATGATAAATAAACAAATGCACTGCTTGAGACTAGACTACTGCAGAGTCTATCCCTGATTTAGCAGACATAACCCTCATTAGACAAAAGCTAGCTCCACTTGACAAGATTACATGGACTGACGAGCCCGACTGGTTTTAACAATGACTAATGCACCCTGTTTAAGTATTTCTGACTAAAAAGACTTGACTCTGTTAAAAGGACTTGGGTCCTACTTGAAACCAGTGGCAGCTACCACTGGTGCTGTTTTAGACCTAGTAGCACTTCGCACGCGATTTTGTCCATGTCCTGCATGTTGTGACTATTCATCTTTTACATCGCACCTACACACAGCGTGGCTGCTGCTTTAATAAGAATGAACTGTTGGCCGTACATTTCAAAGATGCACTGTTCTTAACTCTGCTTCCTCCTCCAGAAGGCGGAGAGACATGACTCAACATATTGAACGAGATCAATTAAGCCACGCTCAAACCTCTCAGATATTCTCCTCTCACTCTGATTTTGTATGAATGCTCATTTCATAGTTAGCATAACCTATACTGCATATTCCATGCTTTCATTATGTTTTCAAATTAGCACACTGACCAGATCATGTTTCAAAAAAGAGGGGGAGTAAAGGATGTTATCAAGTTAACTGGTCGTTGCTAATGAAACAGACTAGTAGTAGTAGTGAAGAAGGTAATGAAGAAGTTGGATTGAAGGTAGTGAGGAAGTTGAATTGAAGGTAGTGAAGAAGTTGAATTGAAGGTAGTGAGGAAGTTGAATTGAAGGTAGTGAGGAGGTTGAATTGAAGGAAATTAGAAAGTAGTTGAAAGAACAAGATGCAGAGCTGAAGAAGAAACTTAATGTGTAATATTTTAAGATGGTGGCAAAGGGCCAAGCTCCTATTGAAACCTCTGATCCTGTGTCCATAGGTAGTATGGCTGCTAACTCCGCTGCTAAAAGCTGCGGTGATATCCTGTTTTGTCTATGCTGTCTCTCATCTGTGGATTCACAGGTCTCTGCCGACCTGAGAGAGCCGACCTGCATCATTTCCAACCAGGCCAATGGGTTGTGAGCAGAGACCTGAAACCAGAGTGCCCGTTGGCTGGGCCCGTACCAGTTCCTGCTGCTAACCCAGACGTAGCAGAGAGGACTTTGTGGGTACACGCCAGCCACTGCAGGCTGGTTCCAAACCAGGACGAGGCACCCGGCCCGAGAATTCAACAACCAAGATGCAATATCCTGTGTCACCACCAGGGCGAAAGCTCACTCTCTGGTCTCCTCAGATGAGAAATCAGACAAAGAATAACGCACTACTTTTCCTCATTGCTGTCAGGATGACAACTCTGACCACCACTCCAGCAAAACACAATCATGGGCCACCACACTGTGGCTTCCTCTGAGGAGGAGCTATTGAAAGAAGTGACCTTGCCTGTCACCTCCTTCCCAGGATCGTTATGGCAACGTGGACAAGCGTTTGTCCTATTTGAATGTTGCACTCCACTTGACTGTTGGGTCTATACGGTAGACGAAGATGAATGGAAAATACTACATTCTACATATATAAGATTTGAAAGCAACAGAGATTTCCAGGTTATACTGTTGAAACTGTGACTGGAGTTTGTTTTAGAGTGGGTATAGAAGTATTGAAAATTCATAATTATAAAGTTGATCTTTGTAGAGCTGTTCCAGACTATTCTCAGGGGACTGTGTTTAACTGTGCTATGCACCTAACTACATCAACCAAGTATTAAAATGAAGCCTAACAGAATTGCATCCACAGGGCTGAACTTGAAAAGCGAGTTAAACAATTTGAAGTGACCTCTTCAATATATCACAGCATGTATTAATATTTTCAGATACAACACATAGATTAGGACAAATTAATGTTTTAAACATATTTATGAGATGTGAAATTAAGGTTCAGAGAGCCATTCCAAATGGCGTGTTTTTGAGCTATAGGGAAATAGCGTATTCAACTTTAAATTGCAACAGTGTCATATGGATTATTATGGATCATATGGTTATCTTGCTCATGTAATTTCCAGGATTAATAAGATTGATCACACTCAAATGCAGGGAATTCATCAGCAATCAAACTAGACACCATAGAGCTGTCTCGAATTTTCAATTTAGTTTCATTATATTATTTCTCTCATGAACGCATGACACATGATCGCATAATACCAAGTAATTTCAGCCTTAGCTACAGAAGTAAATTACATGGAAAAGATTGTGCTACAAAATAGACTTCCCTTAGAGATAATACTGGCTATATCTGCTGTTCGGTTAGTTCAGATCCAAATGCTACATTGAGTTCCATGAAGCAAACGATAAAGGTATTCAGATCTTAGATAATGTTCCTAAATGGAATGCTTTTGCAAGTCCTAGATATTCTCAAATATGTGTGTTTTCAGTTGTATGTATGTTCTTCATCGTTATTATTTTTTTAATATTCTTAAGTGTATGTTTAAATGCTGTTCCAGATATGCCTATGCTGCCTAAATAATGATAGAAAAAGTTAAATTTACTATTAATTCAATTCAAGATCTTAATGATGTCTGTGCCATTGACATTGACTATTTGGAATATTTTGATACATAATCTGTTGGTTCTATTTTGAATTTAAGGGTTTTCCTCTAAAACAAAGAGGTTTTTTCCCACTCAGTCATGAATATATGATGTCTTAGATTAATAATCATGTTATCTTTTTACCTTGCTTATGCCAAATTAAGGTGAGGAGTTTTGGTACGTGATTGCATATGAGAAGAAAATGATCTTGGTGTGTTAAATAACTTTGAGTTTGTTAAATCTTTATTATGCTCCACCTAGTGGAGAAATAGATTGCTTCCTTTCCATATGTGTAGAATAGGGTTTTTGCCAAAGATGTTGGATTATTTTTATGATAGGCTTATTTTATAATTTGATTTCACATTGTTGATTCTTTCATTTCTATTATAGTTGTGGATATTTAAACCACAAAGTGGGGAATTGTGAATGAATTTCAAGTCTCAACAAAGTGTTTTGTTTTCCCCCTGGACTGTTATTCTAAACTTTGTAGTTCGTTCTCATTGATCAGTCTGTTAGAACTACAAATCCCTCCCTGTGTGACATCACTTCCCTGTCTTCCCCCTGAAACTGTCACTTCCTCTTTCACTGTATAAACCAACGACCCCTCCTCACGTTCTTCACTCTTGCCTGGATTCACTTCCGGTGCGAGGGTCCGACTCTGCAGAATCGTAACAGAATAAACTATTGTACTTTGTTTAAAACCAGCTTGAGCGACCACTCAGCGTGTTCTTTGACAATCTAACTAAAATAAGGATAAAAATCTTTCACAACACGCACACACACACACACACACACGTGTGAAAATGTTCCATCCCACAGCCTCCAGGCTACATATGTGTTACATGAACACACCGAACAACAGAGCCGAACTCTGGAGGGTTTGGACAGGATGACAGACGGGATGACAGACGGGATGACAGACGGGATGACAGACGGGATGACAGACGGGATGACAAGACAGGATGACAGACAGGATGACAGACAGGTTGACAGACGGGTTGACAGACGGGATGACGGACGGGATGACAGACGGGATGACAGACAGGATGACAGATGCCTCAGTGGTCAGTTCTAGACCATAACCTCTGACCTGCTGTCCTCACACCATCTGGCTACAACACATGCACGCACGCAAACACACACACAAACACACACACCTGGATGGACAGGAGTTTACTTTATCTAAACACCTTTTGTTATATATATATATATATATATATCTATATTGTTATATATATACTCTTTAGTGTAGATCTGAGAAAGTTTTGTTTTTTTGACTCTGAAGCGTTCAGTAATAATGGGAGAGCTGTTGAACACACAGCAGTAGATGTGCTTTAGTAACAGCGTGTGGTGAATGTGGTCAAACCCTGTTCAGTAGATGTGCTTTAGTAACAGCGTGTGGTGAATGTGGTCAGACCCTGTTCAGTAGATGTGCTTTAGTAACAGCGTGTGGTGAATGTGGTCAGACCCTGTTCAGTAGATGTGTTTAGTAACAGCGTGTGGTGAATGTGGTCAGACCCTGTTCAGGGGGGCGTGGCAGAGTGGACTCTGGTCAGAGAACCGATATCGCTCCGCTGCTGTGACCTCTGCCCACGCCCACCTCTCCACGCACACATCAACTACATCTGAATGATTTTGTCGTCACGGCATCCTAAGAGTCTGGGTCTGATCTGGAACTCGGTGGTCAGACAAATTGATTTATTCTTTTTGTCTCGTGAACAATTATTGATTGGTTGTATAGTCAATATTTCTAAAGCCCGGTAGACCAAAAGGTTATACGGTCAGTAATGTGATTGAAACCTGCCATGCTCCAGTAAGGATGTGTGTAGCTTCTGTTTCAGGGTTGAGGTACCAACAGAAATATGGGGTGGTTCTGGGTTTGCTCTTCCCTTTCTAATGCTTCCTTTATCTCTGAGTCAGTCATAAGAGCCGAGCTGAAGAGGACTGATGGAGTATGTGTGTGCATGTGTGTGTGCGTGTGTGTGTGTGCGTGTGTGTGTGTGCGTGCGTGTGTGTGTGTGTGTGTGAGTGTGTGTGTGTGTGTGTGTGTGTGTGTGTGTGTGTGTGTGAGAGTGTGAGAGTGTGAGTGTGTGTGTGTGTGTGAGAGTGTGAGTGTGTGTGTGAGTGTGTGAGTGTGTGTGTGAGTGTGTGGGAGAGTGTGAGTGTGAGTGTGTGAGTGTGAGTGTGTGTGTGTGAGTGTGTGTGTGAGTGTGTGTGTGAGTGTGTGAGTGTGTGTGAACATGTTGAGTGAACATGTTGAGTGAACATGTTGGGTGAACGTGTTGAGTGAACATGTTGAGTGAACGTGTTGAGTGAACGTGTTGAATGAACATGTTGAGTGAACGTGTTGAGTGAACGTGTTGAGTGAACGTGTTGAATGAACATGTTGAGTGAACGTGTTGAGTGAACGTGTTGAATGAACATGTTGAGTGAACGTGTTGAGTGAACGTGTTGAGTGAACGTGTTGAGTGAACATGTTGAGTGAACATGTTGAGTGAACATGTTGAGTGAACATGTTGGGTGAACGTGTTGAGTGAACATGTTGAGTGAACGTGTTGAGTGAACGTGTTGAGTGAACGTGTTGAGTGAACGTGTTGAATGAACATGTTGAGTGAACGTGTTGAGTGAACGTGTTGAGTGAACGTGTTGAATGAACATGTTGAGTGAACGTGTTGAGTGAACGTGTTGAATGAACATGTTGAGTGAACGTGTTGAGTGAACGTGTTGAGTGAACGTGTTGAGTGAACATGTTGAGTGAACGTGTTGAATGAACATGTTGAGTGAACGTGTTGAGTGAACGTGTTGAGTGAACGTGTTGAGTGAACGTGTTGAATGAACATGTTGAGTGAACGTGTTGAGTGAACGTGTTGAGTGAACGTGTTGAGTGAACGTGTTGAGTGGATCCATGGCCCCCATTAAACTCGACACTTCATCAGGGTGGGCCTGCATTCTCTCTAGCACGCACACACACACACACACACACACACACACACACACACACACACACACTTTAATGAGGAGAACCGATGACATTTAGAGAACTTCTCTTTAATTTAGAGTACTCTGGTTTAGATCCTCAAACACGGGTTTCATTAAAGAGACCAAGCTCCTCCCCCTCAGGGGAACCACGGCAACGTTCCCCTGAACTAACCCACCGCACACACACAGAGTTGTCTTAGATAAGCAACTACCTCTCCTCCCCTCTCCCTTCCTCTCCTCCTCCCCTCTCTCTTCCTCTCTTCCTCTCCTCCTCTCCTCCCTCCCCCTCTCCTCCTCTCCGGCTCAGTGAAGCAGTGATTCAGTCAGTCAAACAACAAATTAAACAATAACAAACCAGAGATCCGAGATGCAAGCTGTGTCTTAATGTGGGCGTGGCGTGTGCCAGGCGTGTGGGATGCATGTGCCAGGCGTGTGGGAGGTGTGTGCCAGGCGTGTGGGAGGTGTGTGGGAGGTGTGTGGGAGGTGTGTGCCAGGCGTGTGGGAGGTGTGTGGGAGGTGTGTGGGAGGTGTGTGCCAGGCGTGTGGGAGGTGTGTGCCAGGCGTGTGGGAGGTGTGTGGGAGGTGTGTGCCAGGCGTGTGGGAGGTGTGTGCCAGGCGTGTGGGATGCATGTGCCAGGCGTGTGGGAGGTGTGTGCCAGGCGTGTGGGATGCATGTGCCAGGCGTGTGGGAGGTGTGTGCCAGGCGTGTGGGATGCATGTGCCAGGCGTGTGGGAGGTGTGTGCCAGGCGTGTGGGAGGTGTGTGCCAGGCGTGTGGGAGGTGTGTGCCAGGCGTGTGGGAGGTGTGTGCCAGGCTTGTGGGATGCGTGTGCCAGGCGTGTGGGAGGTGTGTGCCAGGCGTGTGGGATGCGTGTGCCAGGCGTGTGGGAGGTGTGTGCCAGGCTTGTGGGATGCGTGTGCCAGGCGTGTGGGAGGTGTGTGCCAGGCTTGTGGGATGCGTGTGCCAGGCGTGTGGGAGGTGTGTGCCAGGTGTGTGGGATGCATGTGCCAGGCGTGTGGGAGGTGTGTGCCAGGCTTGTGGGATGCGTGTGCCAGGCGTGTGCCAGGCGTGTGGGAGGTGTGTGCCAGGCGTGTGGGATGCGTGTGGGAGGCGTGTGGGATGCGTGTGCCAGGCGTGTGGGAGGTGTGTGCCAGGCTTGTGGGATGCGTGTGCCAGGCGTGTGCCAGGCGTGTGGGAGGTGTGTGCCAGGCGTGTGGGATGCGTGTGCCAGGCGTGTGGGAGGTGTGTGCCAGGCTTGTGGGATGCGTGTGCCAGGCGTGTGCCAGGCGTGTGCCAGGTGTGTGCCAGGCGTGTGGGATGCGTGTGCCAGGCTTGTGGGATGCGTGTGCCAGGCGTGTGGAAGGTGTGTGCCAGGTGTGTGGGAGGCATGTGGGAGGCGTGTGCCAGGCTTGTGGGATGCGTGTGCCAGGCGTGTGGAAGGTGTGTGCCAGGTGTGTGGGAGGCATGTGGGAGGCGTGTGCCAGGCGTGTGGGAGGTGTGTGCCAGGTGTGTGGGAGGTGTGTGCCAGGTGTGTGGGAGACATGTGGGAGGCGTGTGCCAGGTGTGTGGGAGGTGTGTGCCAGGTCGGTGGGAGGCATGTGGGAGGCGTGTGCCAGGCGTGTGGGAGGTGTGTGCCAGGTGTGTGGGAGGTGTGTGCCAGGTGTGTGCCAGGCTTGTGGGATGCGTGTGCCAGCCGTGTGCTCTGCTGAGGTGAGTCGCTGAGTGTGAGCAGCTGCGAAGCCACACATCCGGAGGTTTTAATTACAGGCTGTGGTCAACGACGAATAATAATAAGATGCCCAACTCACTCGTTCTCCACTTCACACCTCTGATTGGCTCTCCAGTGGCCTGTGTGTGTGTGTGTGTGTGTGTGTGTGTGTGTGTGTGTGTGTGTGTGTGTGTGTGTGTGTGTGTGTGTGTAAAAGAGAGAGAATATAAAGCTGAAAACACACCAACCAGGTGAAAAAAGTGGGGTTCTAACCGTCGGTAGGCCGCCAGGAGCCAATCAGCATGCAGCAGAGTTTACTCAGCATGCAGCAGAGTTTACACAGGAGCCAATCAGCATCCGGAGGAGTTTTCACATGAGCAAATCGGCATCCAGCTGAGTTTTCAGAGAAGCCAATCAGCATCCGTTGAAGTTCTCACAGGAGCCAATCGGCATCCGGCGGAGTTTTCACAGGAGCCAATCGGCATCCGGTAGAGTTTTCACAGGAGCCAATCAGCATTCAGTGGAGTTCCCCACGCGGAAGGGGAGGGAGAGAATGGGAAGGGGAGGCGGGAAGACGACTGTACAACTGCTGCTTTTTCAAAACATCTGGCAGACTTGTAGACTAATCATCAGGATGTACACTGTTGACAGCCATGGCATTGAGAGGCTCTACTGAACACGGCGATTAAATCCTCTCCTGAAAACCACAACTAGATATACGCCAGGGCCCACCAAGCAGATAATAACTACTCAAGAGTGAAAATAATTGACTTTAAACTATGAGCAGATTTCTATCAGTACCGACGTTATCTCTCTACATCAGATACACAGCGAGTTAAGCCCCGCAGAATGCTGTACGGAACTGAGCGCGTCTGAACGCTCGCTAGAGAGCGATACGCCTGAACATCTTCCAGACGCAGGCAGCGGAGCGGCTAGGGCTGTCATCATGTTGATCCCGGTAGCTGACGAAGACGGGAGTATATCATGGTCTCAGGTTTACTGCCGAATCTAAAGTGCACCCTTGTTAGTATTCAAGCACCCAACTCTGGACAAGCTGGATTTTGAACATCCATGAATGCACTTTTGTCAGAGTTTTCCGGAGGTCCCATACTGATGGGAGGATACTTGATTATGGTCAGTGACCCCAGTCTAGATCGCTGAAGTCGTCCCCTTCCATCAGAAGGGGGTCTGAACTTAACACATTGGCATTGACTGATATCTGGCACCTAGCTAACCTCCAGACCTATGGACCTTTTATTCCAAGGGTTATAACTCATATTCAACAATAGACTACGTGCTCAGATTCATAGTGTTATTATATCAGTCTCTCCTCTAGACTACACAATGGAGATTCAATAACTCTAAAAGATGAAGAATGTATTTCTAAGCTAAGGGAGAAAATGTCTGAGTTTATTGCTATTAATCTTAACTCAGGCCCATCGGTCCAATTAGTTTGGGAAGCCATTAAAGCTAAGTGCAGAAGACAGATAAGTTATTCCACAGCGAAAAAGAAGAGATTGACATAAAAAATAAATCTATTGACTGAAGTTAAGATCTTAGAAAGGCGACACCTGCTCGACCCAGATGAATCCCAGACTCAATATTACTGAAAGGATCTGACTTAAAAGCAATTTTGCATGAGGACACATCATTTGCTCTGTTTCAATTACGGCAGAAATATTTCAAGACTGGAGACAAGGCTGGAAAAATGCTTGTACTTCCAATAAGACAAATGGAAAATAAACTATCTCTGCGATATAAGACTGTAATGGAACCGTGGTATGTGAACAAAAACAGATCAATCTAGCCTTCCAAGAATCCTATTCCAAATTGTATAAATCTAAAAGCCAAGCCAACCCCAAGGACATGGATTTTTTTTTTTTTTTTTATATAATCTATATCTCTACCCTAGAGGTGGTAGAGGCCACCATGCCCTCTGCTAGCATTTGTCTCATTCCAAACCCAGGCAGGGATCATGCAAATCAGTATTTTCATTCCCTAAGCCTTTTAAATAATGATCCCAAATCCTTCATGAAGACCCTTGTGATGCGCCTGGGGAAGGTGATCTCCTCTTTAGTACATCTGGACCAGGTGGACTAGAGAGGAGATCACCGCTTGGCTGAAACAGCCTGAGGAGCCTCCGTAAGGTGACGTCTAGGGCCTCCCCCCCTCAACCCCCAGCCTAGCAGTGTCTAGGGCCTCCCCCCCTCAACCCCCAGCCTAGCAGCGTCTAGGGCCTCAACCCCCAGCCTAGCAGTGTCTAGGGCCTCCCCCCCTCAACCTCCAGCCTAGCAGTGTCTAGGGCCTCCCCCCCTCAACCTCCAGCCTAGCAGTGTCTAGGGCCTCCCCCCCTCAACCCCCAGCCTAGCAGTGTCTAGGGCCTCCCCCCCTCAACCCCCAGCCTAGCAGTGTCTAGGGCCTCCCCCCCTCAACCCCCAGCCTAGCAGTGTCTAGGGCCTCCCCCCCTCAACCCCCAGCCTAGCAGTATCTAGGGCCTCTACCCCTCAACCTCCAGCCTAGCAGTGTCTAGGGCCTCCCCCCCTCAACCCCCAGCCTAGCAGTGTCTAGGGCCTCCCCCCCTCAACCCCCAGCCTAGCAGTATCTAGGGCCTCTACCCCTCAACCTCCAGCCTAGCAGTGTCTAGGGCCTCCCCCCCTCAACCCCCAGCCTAGCAGTGTCTAGGGCCTCCCCCCCTCAACCCCCAGCCTAGCAGTGTCTAGGGCCTCCCCCCCTCAACCCCCAGCCTAGCAGTGTCTAGGGCCTCCCCCCCTCAACCCCCAGCCTAGCAGTGTCTAGGGCCTCTACCCCTCAACCCCCAGCCTAGCAGTGTCTAGGGCCTCTACCCCTCAACCCCCAGCCTAGCAGTGTCTAGGGCCTCCCCCCCTCAACCCCCAGCCTAGCAGTGTCTAGGGCCTCCACCCCTCAACCTCCAGCCTAGCAGTGTCGCTGGAGGCTAAGCAGTCCCTCCAGAAAAACGCGGTCAAAAATCCTTAATTATGCAATGGAATATGCGGGGGGTTTATGTGATTTTATGTGTTGAAAATGCGGGGATTTTCTGAAGTTGTGGGAACTTGCAAATATTGCGAGAATATGCGAAAAATGCAAGAACCTGTCCTGTATTTTCATGCACACCCCACTCTAATACATATAGCCTACACTACTACGTCTTCACATGCTTGGAGAAATGACAAAACCATAGCCTATGCGAGAGCGCCTAGACCAGGTATGGTAATAGACCGGCGTCATGATTGAAGGCAGCCTTAAAACTTACAGTGATGATGAAACTTATAAACAACCATTATGCCAATGTCTGGTCTCTTTGGTCGTCCAGGTCATTTGCTATTTCCAAGTTTATCAGACCAAACATTTTGCCCATGTCTATTATCTCATGTTTATTGATTTGATCTTAATATAATCGATGCTGCTGTGCTTTAGCCTGCTCTTATTGGCTATTTATTTTCTTCATTCATGATGAGTATAGCAGAAGACTTGATGCATTAAACATAAATTGGTGCAATTCACTAGAATGCAGGAAATGAGATGTCTGACAATCAATCTCATGGGGGAGGACCCCCAGACCCCTGCCTGATGTGTTCCGTGAGCATGGGACTGCTGGGAAGGTGTCCCTTATTTTTCCCCATTGAAGGTGGCAACCCTACAAACGAGGTGAAAAACATTCAAACTTAAAGCAGAAAAATGCGGGAAGTATGAAATCAAGCGAGCCCGCATATTCCACGTTTTTGCGCGGAGTTCAGTGATTATCGCGGTGAAAATGCTCTCTTTCTCAAATTATGTGACCCTTGCATAATCTGCGCTTTTTGCCTGATTATGCAATGAATTATGCGATCGCATAATCAAGTTTTTCTGGAGGGACTGGCTAAGACAGCTCTTTATAGAATAGAGTGGCCCTTTTTATTTAATGCACTGTCTACATTTGGATCAAGGCACTAAATCACCCATCCTCAAAGTCCTGACACTGGTCCGGCTGCAGACCAAACCACAACTGTCTCCGGACTCCGAGCAAATTATACTTTTCATAGTATTATTTCCGAGACATCGTCGCAAAGCAATGAGTCAAAATTCTCAACTTTCTCCGCTGCCAGTAGCACTCCAAATGTCCTCTGCTTTGAGGGGTTGGCGTTGGCCGTGTTGCCAGATTGAGGTTTTCCACCCATGTGGGCTACCTTTGATCACATTGGGCGGTTGGGAAATTGTCAATTCGATCTGGCAACACTGGGGCCATGCGAGTTGACAGCGCAGATGAGTTGAGTCGTCTGCAGCTGGCTCGCTACTTAACTGATGTTAGTTTTAGCCTCAGTTATTTCTAGCGTAGCTGGCATGTTCAAAGCTGGCCAAAAGAAAGGTTGACAGTGAAAATAGACGATTCAGATGAATGAATCGAAAAATATCATCCTCCCACCAATGCCAAGAAATGGTAGCTCTTGTGAAGTGGCAAATTGAAATGCCACTATAAAACAAAACACAGTCATTTTGAAGCAACATTTCCAGAAAAATCAATGGGAGGAAATCAGACAGGAGGAGAGGATACAGGAAGTGAGGAGATAAGACAGGAGGTAAGGAGAGGAGACATGAAGAGAGGAGACAAGAGGAGATGACAGCAACATTTCACTGTGACTGTACAACGTACATTACATGTGACGAATAAAAGGAATCTGGAATCTTGTACACAGGAAGTAAGGAGATAGAGACAGGAGGTGGAGAGGAGAGGAAGAGTGCTCATATAGAAATCTTCTCACAAACCCACATCCTCATAGGTTCTGGTTATACAGGTCAGACATGATCATTTCGATTTGAATTTCTCTGTTACAAGGTGAGGAGATAAGACAGGAGTTGAGGAGGAAACAAGAGGAGAGGAGATAGGAGAGGAGACAGGACTTAAAATGGTTTGATTCACCTTTGTTGGGTGAACACTGCTGCACGACCCCTCGCTCTAAATCATGAACCAAATCACGGACCAACAATAAATCATGAACCAACAGCTTGTGTTAAGACTAAATCATGAACCAACAGCTTGTGTTAAGACTAAATCATGAACCAAAAGCTTGTGTTAAAACAAATGGAGTAATACTATCTCACCCCATTCAGATCCACACGGCAGGACTGCCCTGCCTCACCAGACATGTTCCCTTTAGCGCCAGAACCGCTGACTGATGCCATCAGGGCCAACCAAAACATAATCAGTATTAATCCAAGTGGATATGATAACATTATCTAATCCAACTCTCTCATTACCACACCTGTTAAAACGCACAGAGGCATTTGGTCAATTTTCTGGATACAAAATCAATTGCAGTAAAAGTGAGGTAATCCGTCTTAACCAACACACCCTAGCTCTGCACCCTTTGTTTGTGAGCCCCAAGGTATGAAGTAGCTTGGAATAAATATCCGATTTCCAATTAGCAAGATATTTGACTCAAATGGCCGTAGCATCCTGAAAGCAATGAGAGAAGACATACTGTAAGGATATGGACAGTCCTACCATTGTCGCTGTTGGGTAGAACAGAGGTTATCAAGATCAACATCCTGTCCAAGCTCTCCTTCCTTATATCAGCCATTCCATCACCATCCCCCCAGCAATGGTTCATCCCATCACCACCCCCCCAGCAATGGTTCATCCCATCACCACTCCCACAGCAATGGTTCATCCCATCACCACCACCCCAGCAATGGTTCATTCCATCACCACCCCCCCAGCAATGGTTCATCCCATCACCACCCCCCCAGCAATGGTTCATCCCATCACCACCCCCCCAGCAATGGGTCATACCATCACCACCCCCCCAACAATGGTTTATCCCATCACCACCCCTCCAGCAATGGTTTATCCCATCACCACCCCCCCAGCAATGGTTCAAGGAAGTTGATAAATCATTTTCAAGTTTCCTATGGTGGGACAAGGAGCCTAGAATCAAACGCGAAAAAAAACTGTCCATGCCCAGAAACCAGGGGAGCCTGGGAGTCCCTGATGTCCATCTTTATTATTTAGCCTACAACGCCAGATGTCCATTGACATGTGCCTACGAAGATAAACATACAGTAGGTAGTTGGGATTGGCAGGAGGACAAGGTCATACTTGAAAATGACTTCTATAAGGACAGTATGGTACCACCCCAAATATCATGTTAAAATAGATAACATAACAAGCCACGCCATTGAGAGGGTGGTTTATTCACCAGTAGGCTAGATAGAGGATGAGAGGCTAGATAGAGGATGAGAGGCTAGATAGAGGATGAGAGGTTAGATAGAGGATGAGAGGCTAGATAGAGGATGAGAGGCTAGATAGAGGATGAGAGGTTAGATAGAGGATGAGAGGTTAGATAGAGGATGAGAGGCTAGATAGAGGATGAGAGGCTAGATAGAGGATGAGAGGTTAGATAGAGGATGAGAGGCTAGATAGAGGATGAGAGGTTAGATAGAGGATGAGAGGTTAGATAGAGGATGAGAGGCTAGATAGAGGATGAGAGGTTAGATAGAGGATGAGAGGTTAGATAGAGGATGAGAGGTTAGATAGAGGATGAGAGGCTAGATAGAGGATGAGAGGTTAGATAGAGGATGAGAGGTTAGATAGAGGATGAGAGGCTAGATAGAGGATGAGAGGTTAGATAGAGGATGAGAGGTTAGATAGAGGATGAGGCTAGATAGAGGATGAGAGGTTAGATAGAGGATGAGAGGTTAGATAGAGGATGAGAGGTTAGATAGAGGATGAGAGGCTAGATAGAGGATGAGAGGTTAGATAGAGGATGAGAGGTTAGATAGAGGATGAGAGGTTAGATAGAGGATGAGAGGCTAGATAGAGGATGAGAGGTTAGATAGAGGATGAGAGGTTAGATAGAGGATGAGA
>NC_140246.1:16135535-16155535 GCF_949987555.1 Borostomias antarcticus
TGTTTCTCAAACTTTGCAAGCTAAGATGCAGGACTATTCTTGATGTTTCCCAACCACTCAGCGGCAGTCAATTTGCACGCGTTGCGCAGGGCTGTCACACACTCTCCTTTGTTTGCCAGTGCAAAACAGTAGTTCAGCCTGTCCTTACAGCTTATTACTTAGCAAAGATATCAATGTGATTTATTTTGTTTAATTGAAGAAGAGTAGGCTAGTCTATAGCCTGTAATGTTTCAGTAGGCTAAAACTAGATTTCACATAAAGACCGCGGATGTCAGAGAGGGCAATAACGTTCGAAGGGAAATTTATTCAAACATTGGTCCCAAAGAATGATGCAAATAATAAAGTGAAATAAATAGTAGCCTACTGTGCCAATATTATGTTTTATATCTACTTGCGTGTCTGCAATAAAGTTCCTCTATCTTTCTAACCAACATTCAGCGGAAGCCAATTTTCACTCGTTGCGCATCTCGCTCCAAGTCTGGTTTGGCTATTTAAAACACGGAGTAGGCGACAGTTGCTTGGATGTATACTAGTATGCATAAACCTATGTTTTGCGAATTTAATGGTCTGCCTCCTTCAGAGTTCAACTCGGCAAAGTGAGCGCACCTCTTGGAATCTAGTCATAGCCTATTGTTGCACAGATTTCCGTCAATTTGACTTTCACAAACCAAATGATTAGGCTACATTAATTAATATGAGCACACTTTAGTGACAATGTGCCGTGCACCCCTGATCATTGAATAGCATAAGTTAAATGACTATAATATTAAAGACCGCGGATGTCAGACTACGTATTAGGTGTATAGGCGCCAAATCCGGAGCTCCCATACAAAAGGAACGCAGCATAAACAATAGGGATTGCGCAGATGAATGAACGATGTGACTAATTATTTTAATATTTTTTATCTAATTCTATTATATTTCGTTTAATCGACTATTATTTCTTAAACGACTAGCAAAAGCTGCGCCGTTTAGTCGTTTAAACGACTAGTCGCGCACATCCCTAGTTCGTGTGTGTGTGTGTGTGTGTGTGTGTGAGAGAGAGAGCGAGTGTGTGTGTGTGATGTGTGTGCTCTGCTCTTACCTGGAAGTCTCTCTCCTCCAGGATATCTTTCCTCCACCTCACCAGGAAAGCAGCACAGACGTAGAGGTGGAAGTGAGAGAAGCCCTCTGGCTCTGCCTGCAGAGAGAGAGAGAGAGAGAGAGAGAGAGAGAGAGAGAGAGAGAGAGAGAGGGAGAAGGGGAGAGGGAGGGAGAGAGAGAGAGAGAGAGGGAGGGAGAGAGAGGGAGGGAGAGGGAGAGGGAGAGGGAGAGGGAGAGGGAGAGGGAGAGGGAGAGGGAGAGGGAGAGGGAGAGGGAGAGGGAGAGGGAGAGAAAGAGGGGGAGAAAGAGAGAGAGAGAGGGAGAGAGAGAGAGAGAGAGGGAGGGAGGGAGGGAGGGTGGGAGGGAGGGAGAGAGAGAGAGGGATGGGGGTTAACCACTCAGGCATCACAATCACTCAGCAGCGTGATCAGTCTCATCAGATCAGCCCTCTCCTCTCTTAGCTCCGCCAGGTTCAGTCTGTCTACCGTTACGATCCAACAGTCACTTCACCAGCCAGGCAAGGCGTGATGGAATTAAAGAAGAGATACGAGAGAGAGAGAAAGAGAGAGAGAGAGAGAAAGAGGGAGAGAGCGTGTGAGAGATAGAGTGTGTGTGTGTGTGTGAGAGAGAGAGAGAGAGAGAGAGAGAGAGAGAGAGAGAGAGCATGTCAGAAAGAGAGTGTGAGAGAGAGACCGAGAGATGGAGAGAGAGGGAGAAAGAGATAGAGAGGCCTTCACACACACACACACACACACACACTCTGGCAGGAGGCACACAGACACACACACACACTGGATGGGTGGCTGTGAGTGCGTGTGTGTGTGTGTCTGGTGTGTCTGTGTGTGTGTGTGTCTGTGTGTCCGTGTGCGTGTGTGCGTGTGTCTGTCTGTCTGTCTGTGTGTGTCTCTGTCTGTGTGTGTGTGCCCGTGTGTGCGTGTGTCTGTCTGTCTGTGTGTGTGTCTCTGTCTATGTGTGTGTGTGTGTGTGTGTGTGTGTGTGTGTCTGTGACAGCGTCAGGGCTGAGACGGGCTTGGGCAGGAATGCTGCGCACGCAGGAGACATGAAAATCAATGTCTGTTCCTCCTCTCAGGCAAAGTGAGGGGAGCTGAGGTGAGGGGAGTCAGAGGAGCGCTGAGGGGAGCTGAGGTGAGGGGAGTCAGAGGAGCGCTGAGGTGAGGGGAGTCAGAGGAGCGCTGAGGGGAGCTGAGGTTAAGGTCCTGGAAACATTCTCTCACACAGACGAGTCTGGTTCATCACCCACAGGGGGGGCTGGAATAATGTCCTTTTACACAATATTATGCTGGTCCCAGATTGTTTCAATGGCCAGCAAGATAGTGGGTAAACCCCAAAAGCACTTGGCCACACTCTTTAGAGAAGAGAGGAGGAAGAAGGCCAGGAGCATCTTGGCCGACAGCTCCCATCCTTTATTCAGTCAGTTTGAGCCTCTGAGCTCTGGGAGGCGCTATAGAGTTCCTCTGAGCTCTGGGAGGTGCTATAGAGTTCCTCTGAGCTCTGGGAGGTGCTATAGAGTTCCTCTGAGCTCTGGGAGGCGCTATAGAGTTCCTCTGAGCTCTGGGAGGCGCTAGAGTTCCTCTGAGCTCTGGGAGGCGCTATAGAGTTCCTCTGAGCTCTGGGAGGCGCTATAGAGTTCCTCTGAGCTCTGGGAGGTGCTATAGAGTTCCTCTGAGCTCTGGGAGGGGCTATAGAGTTCCTCTGAGCTCTGGGAGGTGCTATAGAGTTCCTCTGAGCTCTGGGAGGCGCTATAGAGTTCCTCTGAGCTCTGGGAGGTGCTATAGAGTTCCTCTGAGCTCTGGGAGGGGCTATAGAGTTCCTCTGAGCTCTGGGAGGCGCTATTGAGTTAATCTGAGCTCTGGGAGGTGCTATAGAGTTCCTCTGAGCTCTGGGAGGTGCTATAGAGTTCCTCTGAGCTCTGGGAGGTGCTATAGAGTTCCTCTGAGCTCTGGGAGGCGCTATAGAGTTCCTCTGGTGACAATTTTTTTTTTTAAGAAGTCCTTCATCCCAAGTGCCATTAGCATCCTCAACTCCACTAAGGGACCAACAAGATAAAACCAGAGACATGAACTGCTTTAATGTCTAACTTACCTTGTCTGTCTGTTTATATATGTTGTCTTATTAACAGCCTTTTGGCTTCTTATGTTGTTGTTTTTTGTGTATGGTGAGCCAATTTTCCACCTCGGTGGACAATAAAGTCCATCTATTCTATTATATTCTATTCTTTACAAATGAATACATTCTTGTACAGATGGGAGTTGGATAGAGTAGAGCAGAGTTGACACACAAACACACACACCTATCAACTACTCAGGTCAGTCAGGGGTGGGGGTGGGGGGGTGTTAGAGAGAAAGAGAGAGAGTTAGAGAGAGAGATAGTTAGAGAGAGGAGGAGAGAGATAGTTTGAGTTAGGAGGCATTTTTAGACAAAGCTTCTGCAAATTTGCTGCAAATAGGTCCCGCAATGGACCCACAATATCTGCGCTCTGCCCATTTAGATAGAGGTGTAATATTTCCGTGGCAGCTCTTTGTTTAGATAGCATTCCCCCCCTCCGCATTTAAAAGAGGCGTGAACAATCAGCAGTTCTTCAGTAGTCTTCCGTGTTGGCGGAACGCACCATTCAGATGAAAAGGGGAGTCGGGCTGTTGCGGGAATATCACTACCTCAAAAGACGGAACGAAAGGGGGTTGAATCTGTTACACCAATCCGTGTCTGTTCAATTTAGACCAACGGCGAAACGTACGATTGGCGCAAGTACTACGTCTTAACAAGTCTGTCTGAATGACCTGAGGGAGAGATAGAGAAACAGAGAGAACAACTATATATGTATATATGTATATTAAGCATGTTACGGTAACCGCGGTATTACGGTAACCGCAGTATTT
The DNA here is from genome assembly GCF_949987555.1 of Borostomias antarcticus. Lineage (NCBI taxonomy): Eukaryota > Metazoa > Chordata > Actinopteri > Stomiiformes > Stomiidae > Borostomias > Borostomias antarcticus. The sequence goes on from NC_140246.1 coordinate 16,139,516, forward strand.
TTTGGTCACGTGGTAACCTTGGGACTGGCTCGGTAAAACCGTAGGCTTAACTCACTGTTCTGGACTGGTCAGATGCCTTAGTTATATCAAGCTAACTATTGGCATCGGTGTGCTTATCGGTGTCATATTTATTCAGGTCGAGTAAATTACGAACGAGCTAGCTAACCACCTTTAGCTCAATTGGCTCAGTTGCTGGTTAGCGATGAGAGGCGGAGTCCCAGCCAAGCTGATAACCCTCCGTTGCGGGTTGGGGGATGCAACGGTCGGCTAGGATCCTGCCTCTCATAGCTAACCAGCAACTGGTCACGTAGGGCGCATGTTCAATCCACACTAGTTACGTAGCTTTCCGTTGCCCTGGAGGTCCACCCGTCTGTGAGCGCAACAGAGGATGCCTGGGATAATTCACTGACAACTTCTGCCTTTTCCTGCTCGTAAAGATTTGGCACGACCTTCTCAGCAAAGTGGGTGCGTGACGGGATCTCGTAACGGGGCTCAAGCACATCCAGCATATGTTTAAACCCCTCGTTTTGCACGACGGAATATGGCCTCATGTCTGCAGCTTTTGTAATAGCTTTAGCCCGGTCGGATTCTTTAGCTAAGGGCTGCTTAAATTCTGGGTGGACTAGTGTGGATTGAACATGCGCCCTACGTGACCACGTCGCCTACATCCTTTTTTGTTTTATTATTTTTATAAACCTATCCGCGGACCACGTGCGAACCGTAGAGAGATTTTCTGTAACTAGATGTCAGAACCATCTAGCCTAGATCTGCACGCCCCCCTCTTGTCCTCCCATCGTTTCTTTCCATTCTCTTCTTCCTCATCTCTTCTTTCTCTTCCTCTTCTGTCGTTGTTGTTAATTTTTCTAGACCTGTCACTTCTTTCATCCAGTCTCCTGCCGTAGAAGCGCAGCATCAGAGATCAGACCTGGGCTCTCTGCTCAGCCTCTTTCCCTCTTCTCACTGCTCAACACACCATCTATACCCACAGACCTCCTCCATCACTGCTCAACACACCATCTATACCCACAGACCTCCTCTATCACTGCTCAACACACCATCTATACCCACAGACCTCCTCTATCACTGCTCAACACACCATCTATACCCACAGACCTCCTCCATCACTGCTCAACACACCATCTATACCCACAGACCTCCTCCATCACTGCTCAACACACCATCTATACCCACAGACCTCCTCCATCACTGCTCAACACACCATCTATACCCACAGACCTCCTCTATCACTGCTCACACCATCTATACCCACAGACCTCCTCTATCACTGCTCACACCATCTATACCCACAGACCTCCTCTATCACTGCTCAACACACCATCTATACCCACAGACCTCCTCCATCACTGCTCAACACACCCTCTATACCCACAGACCTCCTCTATCACTGCTCAACACACCATCTATACCCACAGACCTCCTCCATCACTGCTCAACACACCCTCTATACCCACAGACCTCCTCTATCACTGCTCAACACACCATCTATACCCACAGACCTCCTCTATCACTGCTCACACCATCTATACCCACAGACCTCCTCCATCACTGCTCAACACACCATCTATACCCAAGGACCTCCTCCATCACTGCTCAACACACCATCTATACCCACAGACCTCCTCCATCACTGCTCAACACACCATCTATACCCACAGACCTCCTCCATCACTGCTCAACACACCATCTATACCCACAGACCTCCTCCATCACTGCTCAACACACCATCTATACCCACAGACCTCCTCTATCACTGCTCACACCATCTATACCCACAGACCTCCTCTATCACTACTGAATAGTGGTGCAACGGATCATCGTTGATCCGTGATTGTAAGGAAAGCAGAAGCACTTTAAATTAAAAGAAAAAAACTGTACACATCAGAAGTGTGTTTAATAAATGCTATGGTGGTTTTTTACAAAGTACAAATCTTCTTCCTCTTTAAATTTTGTTTTAAAACTGTGTTTAACACCGTGATATACCGTACCGTGGACCTTGATACCGTGATATTACCGTACCGTGAGTTTTTGATACCGTTACATGCTTAATGTATATGTATATATACACTATATTGCCAAAAGTATTCGCTCATCTGCCTTTACACACATATGAACTTAAGTGACATCCCATTCTTAATCCATAGGGTTTAATATGACGTCGGCCCACCCTTTAAAGCTATAACAGCTTCAACTCTTCTGGGAAGGCTTTCCACAAGGTTTAGGAGTGTGTTTATGGGAATTTTTGACCATTCTTCCAGAAGCGCATTTGAGAGGTCAGACACTGATGTTGGCCTGGCTCGCAGTCTCCGCTCTAATTCATCCCAAAGGTGTTCTATCGGGTTGAGTTCAGGACTCTGTGCATGGACAAAGAAAAAGTCTGCACTCTGGAGCACATATAGAACTTTTAAAGAGTTTAATTAACGTGTCGGTCCACTGACCTTCATCAGAATGGAGAGAGGGTGGACAAGCACCCACATATATAGGACAACCCAGCCAATCACAGCATTCCACATGGTGGCTCAAGGTGTGTTCGCTAATTGTTTGAAGGGTGTGTGCATAGGTCCTGCTCTGTCATCATACACTCCAAGACTGATTACAAAACCATATTACAAATTGCATATTGCAAATTACATAATACAAAATACATAATACAAAATACAACACAATATTACATGTTTAAGACAATGGAGAGGAGATCTAATAGAACTCTACCACTGAAACATAATATAAATACAATTGGAACTAGGATATCAGAAAATACAAATAGCATGTGCAGGCCAGTCAAGTTCTTCCACACCAAACTCGCTCTTGCTTTGTGCACTGGTGCGCAGTCGTGTTGGAGCAGGAAGGGGCCATCCCCAAACTGTTCCCACAAAGTTGGGAGCATGGAATTGTCCAGAATCACTTGGTATGCTGAAGCATTCAGAGTTCCTTTCACTGGAACTAAGGGGCCAAGCCCAGCTCCTGAAAAACAACCCCACACCATAACCCCCCCTCCACCAAACTTCACACTTGGCACAATGCAGTCAGACAAGTACCATTCTCCTGGCAACCGCCAAACCCAGACTTGCAGAAAGTTGGCGACCTCTGCGCACTATGCGCCTCAGCATCCGCTGACCCCGCTCTGTCATCTGTTGGATGGGTGAGTGAATACCCAACACCAAATCCTCCTTCTTCCACCTCCGGAACATCTCCAGACTCCGGCCGTATCTCTCCGACTCCGTCACTGAGACCCTCGTTCATGCATTCATCTCCTCCCGCTTAGACTACTGGGCTACCGGACACTGCCCTGGAGAGGCTCCAGTATGCAATGAACTCAGCTGCTAGGGTTCTCACCCCACTAAGCCCTGGCAGCACATCACCCTTATAGCCTGACATTCAGATTCAGGGGCGGGAGCCAGGCTAAGTGCTGATCTGTACGCAGGCACAGCTTGTTGCGTTGCTCCTCTCCCTCTATACCCCTAGACATACAGTATGCCACCTGGAGAGGGGCCGTACACACACACACACACACACACACACACACACACACACACACACTCACTCACTCACACTCACACACGCACACGAGTAGGAATTTCATTCAACTGTGCCAGTAGAGAGTACGTGTGTGTGTGTTTGAGAGAGTTTGTGTGTGTGTGAGAGAGTTTGTGTGTGTGAGAGAGTTTGTGTGTGTGTGTGTGTGTGTGTGTGTGCGTGTGTGTGTGTGTGTGAGAGAGAGTGTGTGTCCTCAGACAGCTGATAAATAAGCCTGGTATTTAAGGTCTGCCGAAGTGTGAGAGCCAAGCCTGAGATTACCCCAGTCATTTCATCTGTCATCCCTCTCCTCCTCTCATCCCTCTCTCCATCATCCCTCTGTCATTCCTCTCTCTCTCTCTCTCCCTCTCCATCATCCCTCTCTCCATCATCCCTCTGTCATTCCTCTCTCTCTCCCTCTCCATCATCCCTCTCTCCATCATCCCTCTCTCTATCTCCATCATCCCTCTCTGCCATCCCTCTCTCTCTCCCTCTCCATCATCCCTCTCTCCCTCTCCATCATCCCTCTGTCATTCCTCTCTCTCTCCCTCTCCATCATCCCTCTCTCCATCTCCATCATCCCTCTCTGCCATCCCTCTCTCTCTCCCTCTCCATCATCCCTCTCTCCCTCTCCATCATCCCTCTCTCCATCATCCCTCTCTACCTCTCCGTCATCCCTCTCTCCATCATCCCTCTCTCCATCATCCCTCTGTCATCCCTCTCTCTCCCTCTCCATCATCCCTCTCTGTCATCCCTCTCTCTCCCTCTCCATCATCCCTCTCTCCATCATCCCTGTCATCCCTCTCTCTCTCCCTCTCCATCATCGCTCTCTCTCCATCTCTGTATCATCCCTCTCTCTGTCATCCCTCTCTCTCTTTCTCTCCCTCTATCTTTCCCTCCCTGTCCAGTATTCCTAGTCATATATCCTGCAGCCCTATAGTCATATATCCTGTAGCCCTATAGTCATATATCCTGTAGCCCTATAGTCATATATCCTGTAGCCCTATAGTCATATATCCTGTAAGCCTATAGTCATATATCCTGTAACCCTATAGTCATATATCCTGTAAGCCTATAGTCATATATCCTGTAACCCTATAGTCATATATCCTGTAACCCTATAGTCATATATCCTGTAGCCCTATAGTCATATATCCTGTAAGCCTATAGTCATATATTCTGTAGCCCTATAGTCATATATCCTGTAGCCCTCTAGTCATATATCCTGTAGCCCTATAGTCATATATCCTGTAGCCCTATAGTCATATATCCTGTAGCCCTATAGTCATATATCCTGTAAGCCTATAGTCATATATCCTGCAGCCCTATAGGACTCATGACTGTCCTGTTTGAGAGGTGAAGTTTGCCCAAAGTCCCCTCAGGAAGAGGAGTGTGTGAGTGAAACTACATGAGAGATAAGAGCTGAGGATTCACACAAAGTCCATATGTGAATTTAAGCTGCATGTCTGCTAACATACGGATAAACGAAGCCAAGGGGATTCCAAACACACACACACACACACACACACACAACCACACACATGCGTGCACACTCACACACGCACACACACACACAAAGAAATAAAACATAAAACAGAGAGAAGGATAGGTGGAGAGGGAGATAGAAGGCAGAGAGAGGTTGAGAGAGAGAGAGAGAGAGAGAGAGCAAACTGTAGTGGATCGATAGACAGAGAGAGAGAGAGAGAGAGAGAGAGAGAGAGAGAGAAAGAGAGATAGAGATAGCGAAAGATGTAATTTGTGTTAGTGAAGAGAAGCAGATGTGAAATATTGATGTGGTGAAGGTATGAGACTGACCCAGGACCCTACTGTCTCACTCTCTCACTCACACACACACACACACACACACACACACACACACACACTACAGACCAGCTCATTAAGAGGGCCACCTCCATGACGTGCACGCACACGCACGTTGTGAGAGCGGAGGTCTGTGAGGTCCTACAGCAGGGAGAGACTCTGCCTGGGGCTGCGTGGACAGAGTAGACCAGGGTATGAGCACATTCACTACTCTCTCTCTCTCTCCACTCTCTCTCTCTCTCTCTACTCTCTCTCTCTTTCTCTCTCTCTCTCTTTCTCTCCACTCTCTCTTTCTCTCCACTCTCTCTTTCTCTCTCTCTCTTTCTCTCTCCACTCTCTCTTTCTCTCTCTCTCTTTCTCTCTCCTCTCTCTCTTTCTCTCCTCTCTCTCCTTCTCTCCTCTCACTCATTCTCTTTTCCACTCTTAAGTCAATGGCTTTATTGGCATCTTTCTGCCCCCCCCCCCCCCTCTCTCTCTCTCCATTTCTCTCTCTCTCTGTGTCCTTTCCTCTCGCCATTTCTTTTCTTTATCTCCCTCTCTCTCCGCTCTCTCTCTCTGTCTCTCTCTCTCTCTCCTCTCTCTCTCTCTCTCTCTCTCTCTCTCTCTCCTCTCTCTCTCTCTCTCTCTCTGAGGCCTCTGGTCATTTCAGGGTTTGGGCAACAGCAGGGATCATCTGGACACCCTCTGTTAGAGGTCAGAGAATGAGAGAGAGAGACGGACAGAGAGAGAGAGAGGGAGAGAGAGAGAGAGAGATGGACAGAGAGAGAGAAGGAGGGAGAGAGAGACAGAGACGGACAGAGAGAGAGAAGGAGGGAGAGAGAGACAGAGACGGACAGAGAGAGAGAGGGAGAGAGAGAGAGAGACGGACAGAGAGAGAGAGGGAGGGAGAGAGAGACAGAGACGGACAGAGAGAGAGAGGGAGGGAGAGAGAGAGGGACAAAGAGGGAGAGAGAGAGAGGGATAAAGAGAAGGAGAGAGTGAGACAGAGAGAGCAGGAGAGAGAGGGGAGAGAGAGAAAGAGAGGGGGAGGGGAAGATAGAGAGGGAGAGAGGAAGAGTGTGTGGCAGTTATATAGAGTAGAGCTTTTATCCAAGGCGCTTTCTAATGAAGGCCACTCATTCAACCATTCACACTAGAGATGCACCCATCCAATATTTATATCAGGTATCGGCCCCGATATTGAATAAATAACTAGATCGGATATCGGTGGCAATGGGCCCGATCCATAGGAACCGATCTATTCTATCCATTTATATGCTGTGCACAGCATGTGACGTCATGCGCCAGCAACACGCTCACCCCGCAGCAAGCTCCCGTCTGGAGATGTTTCACACTGACTAACGTACATCGACTAGTTTGACAGCTGCTTGCGATATTTGCAGAGTCAATGTTCTGAGGGGTGGTGATAAATCAAGCTTAAAACACAAAGGAGACGAAACAGAAAACACTGAAAAGGTGTTGGATTTCATTGCTATGGATGGGCAACCGCTGTCTGTTGTTCAAAAGTTTAAAATAGTTTGTAAAGAAAGTTTGTGATTGAAAGTGAAAGTCTGGAGTTGCTCACCTTGGTTACTCTCGACGGTGGCGGAGGATTTCCAAAAGCAAATGAGCCTATTTGGCAATATTTCAGATTTAAACCCAAAGCTAATAGGGGACCTGATAACATTAATGAGGCAATCTGTAAACTAGAGCCATCTCTTCTTCTCCTTGCTCTTGTCGTCTCACAGTGAAATGTGACAGCGTTTTGCTCTACTGAGGCGGAGACCCACTCTGTTGCAGGTGTGCAGTGAGTGACAGGAGAGCAGAGCAGACAGGGGGTCTCATCCCAAGCTTATATTTTACTAATTAGTTCTTTTTATTTCTTCTTTCGTGTAACGTCAGAGGTCCAACTCGGTGTCGTGTAGCCATGCCAACATCTCGGGTCCTAGGTCAAAGAGGCTGGCTTCCGAGGGTGGTCTGTACAAGGGGCAAGAGGTGATTATATGTTCGGCTGTCTGTTCAGGGTCACCGCACTCGCATGCCGCACTGTCTGCCAGGCCCCACTTCTTCATCGATGTTTTAAAACGACCAACCCCAGTTCGCAGGCGGTTCAGTGTGGTCCATTGCCGGCGTGGTAGGTCGTCTCCTCCTATGGCGCCACCTCCTGGGTCCCAGATGTAGTGATGGACGCGGGAGGGCCCTGCTGACTGCCATTCCTGCTTCCAAGCTGCTGCCAGCCAAGCATCTCTGGAGATGTCCTCAGAGATGGAATTGAGCATCTCTTGCGCTGCCTTGTTGTAGGGGTGGCGGGATTTGAGTCTGCTTGGAGGAGCCGCTGTTGTTGTGGTGTTGTGCAGGATGTGCCACTCATATCTTTTTGCTTTCCTGGCCAGGGCGAGGGTGGCAGCCTCCCGTCGGAGGCCGGCCGGGGCTATTCCCGCGAGGACTGGCAAGAGGGACACTGGGGTAGGCTTCAGGCATCCAGTAATTATTCGGAGGGCACTGTTTATAGCCACGTCAACTTTGCTTGTATGAGGGCTTCTGCACCAGACTGGGGCGCAGTATTCCGCTGCAGAGAAGACCAGAGCTTGGGTCGATATTCGCAGAGTCTTAGCGGATGCTCCCCAGGTTATTCCCGCAAGGCGGCGGATCAGCGCAACCCTAGATGTAACTTTGGCCTTGACTTCTTCTAGATGTTGTCTGAAGGTCAGGGTCCGGTCCAGACGCACACCGAGGTACTTCGGAGCTTGCTGGACCTCCAGGCGTTTGTTGTCGACACGCACCTCCAGTTCCCTCTTTGCTTCTCTGGTGCTTAGATGGTATGCTGCTGCAACTGTCTTTCCGATGCTGAGCTGTAGACGCCACCTTCGAAGGTATGCTACCAGAGTGCCCATATCTTTGTTAAGGCCATCTTCCATCGCCTTCCACGTTGGACGTCTCAGCATGATGGCAAGATCGTCTGCATAGCCGTACTTTCTGGATGTTGTGTCAGGTAGGTCATGTATGTAGATGTTGAACAGCATCGGTGAGAGAACTGACCCCTGCGGAACCCCGTTCCTCAGTCTTCTGAGTCTACTGCGCTGGCCACTGCTGGTCTGGAGGACGAAGCTGCGGTTGGAAAGTGTCTCCATGATGTCTTTTTATTTCATGAACGTGGGCGCTGATATGAGAAAATGAATAGCTTGAAGTAGGATTGAAGGATTCTTTCATTAGGCCTACATCCAATACACAGTACAAGTCGCCATATGTTGGGTAAAAATGATTATGTTTTGGCTCATCAACAACAAGATCCAAGATATCCTAATAAAAACAGTTCAATGCAGTAGAGTAGCAATACAGTAAGAATATGGTGTGTGCAAAGTGTATGTTAATAATTAATTATTAATTAAGTTAATGATAAATAATTATTCAAGAAAAAAGACTGTTGGTATCGGTATTGGATCGGTATCGGCAGATATCCAAATTCTGGAATCAGAATTGGATCGGAACTGAAAAAAAGTGGATCGGTGCGTCTCTAATTCACACACACCAATGGTGGCAGCTGCCATGCAAGGTGCTGACCTGCTCACTGTAGGCAGTTTGGGGTTCAGCGTCTTGCCCAAGGACACTTCGACATGTCGTCAGGAGGAGCCGGGACTCGAACCGCCGACCCTACGATCATTAGACGACCTGCTCTACCTCCTGAGTTGTGAGGATCTTTTTCACTAGTAGGTACCGAGATACATGCGTTATATGAAGAGGAAATATCTCTCTCGGGATCTCTCACATACTGACACACACACGCACCCACGCATGCACGCACGCACGCGCACGCGAACGCACACACACTATGGGGTGTGATTAGTGCCAGCACACCATACTGAAACGCTTGACTTGCGCCTACTTAAGAAGACGCGATGACATCAAACGTCTAAACGCACGTGTATAATTTCCATTGACAAACAATGGAGAGACAGACGTCTCATAGCTGTAACGTACCTGTCACGCAGACGCAGTGCACATGTTGTTTACACGAATTGCGCATCGTGTGCGTGACGGCAACACTACAGGTTAGATGCGCCTCACATATGCGACACCAACACTACACATGACAGTTTGGTAAAATCATAGATGAACGTACGTACGTTCGCTTGTAATGTGTGCAGAAATTGCATAGCGACGTGTCAAACGTGCCAGTGCCTTGCAAGCGCAGCAGACGTGTTAGCGGCCGCACGTGTAAGGTCAGTCCCTTTAAATCATAGCTGGTTCTAATCTCGTCCTTGCCAATTGGTAATGCATTCTCAATAAATGGAATTCGCACATGTTAAGCAACTTGTTTTTAATAAAGCCTAATATCTGAATGACTCTTTCTTCGCAATTTAAAACAAATGTTCAGATACACGTGTTTCTTGTCAATAGAGGGCGCTGCAGCACCGTCAGCACCAGTTCGAACAGCCACAACCTATTTGAAAATGTAGCGATAGTGGAGATAAAACGACACATATCTAGGAAAAGTTATGCAAGGAGGGTCCTGGAATTTGATTGAGTGCAAATAAATATTATTAATTTTTATTCAATATGGACAAATGAGCCCCGCTCGCAGCTTCTAGTGCCCGCTGACTTAACACGAGCGTGCAAACGTTACATGCATGTGCGCAAAAATGGCACGGCAGTTTTGACACGTCACCCTCTGAGAATGCGAGCGACTCGTAACGCGTGCGTGTATGCACGCCAATTAATCAGCTCGCCAAAGTACCTTTATACACGCAATGCAGGCGACGAAAGCACTGAGTGTTTGTTACGCTGGCACGAATCACACCCCATACACACACAGGGGCACGCACACACGCGCGCGCGCGCGCACGCACGCACGCACACACACACACACACACACACAAGCACACATTCTGCCAATACCCACCCTCCTGGTATGGATAGGGAATAAATAAGGGCAGCCTGAGAAAGCTCACCTTCAGATGTCACACACGCGCAAGCCCACGCACCCATACACACACACACACACACTCACACACACGCACACACGCAACACACACCTGCCCAACTGTTGACAAGTTAGCTGTTGGGTCCATACATTAACCTTGCTCTGTGTGTGTGTGTGTGTGTGTGTGTGTGTGTGTGTGTGTGTGTGTGTGTGTGTGTGTGTGTCCAGCTGTGAGCATGTTGAATTATTGAACCTGTTTGTGGCCCTCCTACTGATGTGAAGCAGAACCAGCACTCTGAGGTTTACAAATAGCCAAGACCCCGCCTTAGATAGACCCCCCACGAACACACACACACGCACACACACACACACGCACACACACAGACACGCACACAGACACATGCTCACACACCGACACACACTATATTAGTCCAGAGGAGTGTTAGCCCAGGGACAATCCACAGGCTATTGAACCTCTCATCAGATATTACAAACCAGCCAGGAAGCTTCGCAAGGGCTCCATACTTCACACTGGGGTGTGCGTGTGTGGTTTTGTGTGTGTGTGTGTGTGTGTGTGTGTGTGTGTGTGTGTGTGTGTGTGTGTGTGTGTGTGTGTGTGTGTATGTGTGTGTGTTAGCGTGTGTGTGTATGTGTGTGTGTGTGTGAGCGTGTGTGTGTAAGTGTGTGTGTGTGTGTGTGTGTGTGTGTGTGTGTGTTTTCTCCAGTGTGTGTCCCAGCATCTTTCCTCTGGCATCTGAACTCTCTCAGTTTGAAGTTTTTAATGATCTACACAGTTCTGCCTCCCTGGAGCCCCGACAACAACCCTGGATTTACACATTAACACGCTAACTATTATGGGATGTGAGTCCTCAAAACTGTCCAGCTCTCTGTGTGTGTGTGTCTGTGTCTGGCTGACTGCAGTTTTTGGAGGTTTGAGGAGTGACTGAGTCAGTTGTCTGCCCGAGGGAGGTATTAGGGGTGAGGTCAGGGGTCAGGGATCAGAGGTGTGACCCAGTGTGGTTCACCTCCCCGCTAACAACGGCTGAGTCATCGTCTCAGGACCGTCGGAACCAACGCTCGCTGTAAACAGCCCATCCTCCATCTGTCTCCTGCTCATCTCCACACACACACACACACACACACACACACACACACACACACACACACACACACACACACACACACACACACACACACACACACACACACACACACACACACACACACACACACACACACAGCCGAGTTCCCTGCCAAGCTGTTCCTATGCCGTCTGTTCCCCGTGCTGAAGAGACACGTCAGTTCTACAGAACGAAATGACCTCATCCTCCGTGGCTCAGCCAATCCGGCGAGTGGGCGGGGCTAGCGCCAGGGCTGAGACAGAGAAGTGGGCGAGGCTAGCGCCAGGGCTGAGACAGAGAAGTGGGCAGGGCTAGTGCCAGGGTTGGAACAGAGAAGTGGGCGGGGCTAGCACCAGGGCTGAGACAGAGAAGTGGGCGGGGCTAGTGCCAGGGCTGAGACGGCCGTGTCCGAAATGCCTGCTACCTGCTTTGTTCGAGAATGCTTTCTTATACTTTGCTCTCAGTTCCGGAGTAAGCTGCTGCTGCTGCTTCTCTAGTTCAGCCAGGAATTCCTCCTGCTTGTCGGTTAGGCCAAGTTTCTTCCCTCCAACCTTTGTGGTGCTCTGCTCCTCACTGCCGTAGTCGTTCTTCGGGGTAGGTGGCTTGGGACAGAGAAGATAGTTGTGATCTGAAACCCCTCCTCTCCGACAGTCTATTTTTGGGCAGAGGTATCTTGGAGTACATCCTTTGCCATCCTTGGCGTGAGGCCGCAAGCACTTGGAGCACGACCCTGTCTTCTTTAGATGGGCTCTTTTACTTGAGAGGTCTTGCTCCCTAAAGGTTTTGCATGCGAACAGCCTGCCGGCATGCGCATCGTCTCCACACACAGTGCAGCTTGGATGATCGTCCTTCTGGCCCACTGTGGACTTAGTGAAAGCCTTCTTCACCCTCCTTTCCGGATAGTCTGCCGGGCCTTTCTCCGCAGGGCCTTTCTCCGCAGGGCTCGGCTCCAACTGGTCCAATTCCTCGAGGATGTCCTCCTGCCTCTTCAGAAATTTCAGGAGGCAGTCAAAGTGGTAGAGTGGAGAGAACATATTTGCAGGGTCGGTTTTGTGCGTGATCCACTCCTTCTTAAGTGAGCTGGGAAGCTTGCTTTCCAGAGACTGTGCAACCACTCGGTTCTTCACGGCGTCTTCTTCTCCGAGGATCTGGAGGTCACACAGCGCTCTTTCCACAGCCTGAATGAGTTCAATCGTTCTTCTGGGGTTGTTCCCTTTGATGGGGGGAAGAGCCTGGACCTCGTTGGTGATCAGCAAGACAATCTTTGCCTTATTCCCATACTTATTATCTAGCAGCCTAAACACATCGTCAGCGGAGCCGCAGCTGGATAGGACGAGATCCTTCTTGACCCTTTCGTTTAAGCTGCTCAGAAGGTGGAACTTTCTCACGCATTCCGTTCTTTGTGGGTTTCCCAATTGCTGTAAGTCCTCCCACTCGGCCTTCCACCGGTAGTAGTCCCTCATGTCACCGGAGAAAGTGGGTAGCCGTGCTCTTTCAAGGCTGATTTGAGGCCTGTGGTCAAAGGCTCCTTGGATCACACTGGGGCTGCTTTGCAGTGAGCGGGGCAGGGCGTTTGTGCTAGAAGCTCCCATCCCAGGGATGGAGGGCCTGCTGGGTGTGAAGGTCAGCGCTTCGCTGGTGTTGAGTTCCGGCTTGGGACCGGCGGGCTTATTAGGGAGAGACGGGGGAGCTGTTTCTCCCGCAGCATTCTTTGGCGGGTCGCCAGCCTCGTCGCCCTGCTCCTCCAGGTTCCTTGCTGCACAATCCACTTGCTCCTTTTCATCCTCCGCCAGCTTGTCTGACAATGCCAGGAGCCGCTTCCTTAGTGTCCCGTAGCGTGCCCTTAGATCCACTGCCTTAGGACCAGGAATCAGCTCTCTCCACTCTCCCAGCATCTCTCCAAGTTCAGCAACCTCTCGGTCCAGACCTTTATTTCTCAGCCTGCGGTCCTTGACTGATCGCTGAGGGCTGACTTCATCCTCTTCAGCCTGAGTAGTAGCCGACTCAGCAATTTTGGCCTGTGTGGAAAATGCCGCCTCGGCGTAGCCGTCCCAGAATGCTTCTTGGGCGGCTCGTTTCACTTCGAGGAACCTTTCCTCGCACTCAGCTGTCTTCGCGTCAACTTGATCCGCAGACGCTACGACCTTTCCATCATCCGATTGCCTCAGGGCTTCGGCATACTCGAGCCCCACATCGGTGACTTTCGAGAAGTCCGTCCTGAAGCTCCTCCATTCACTCAGAATTTCGCTTGGTTCCAAGAGTCCAGTTTTGGTGAGAGCATTAGCCCTTTTGGTGAATGAAGCCTGTGCTCTTGATCGCATGACCTTGAGTTTGTCCAAGTCCATCTCCATCTTGCAAGTCCCTGTCTGTTGACTGGAGAGCCAACCGTTACTACCATGGGGTCCTTTAATGGGGACTTTATCCCACTTTCTTGGCGTTATGTGGCAAGCTCCTTTATCCTTGGTCAACGGGCTTTGACGGCGGTGGCGCTGGGTGGGTTGTGCCTCCTTGGTGAGACAGAGCCCAATTTTTTTTGCAGTCCACGGCTGTTCTTCGCTGCACTAATCCGGTGCAGTGGGCCTCGGTTTATAACTGTTCGGTTATTTTGTTTTTCCCCCACCGAAAAGGGTATCAAGGACGCTGTCAAGAAGAGAACGGGAAATAGGGTCTGGGGCATAGTATTCTGTTGCATGGCATCAAGAGCAGTCCATGCAGACCAGTCGTCCGAAAGTTTCCTCCAAGCTTACTCTCGCTTCGTAGCATTAAGAGGCCATCCAAAGAGATTATGGTCAGACAGAGGAACTAACTTCATTGGAGCTAAACCTACTCTACGTGAACTGCACAGACATTTAGCTAGCTTACAGAAAGCATCAATAGAAAACGAAGCCGCGAAAAATGGAACGGAGTGGGCATGGGACTTTCACCCGGCAGACGCACCTCATCGCAACGGGGCTGCGGAAGCTGCGGTTAAGCTCATAAAGAGAGCACTCACAAGCCTTGGAGGGACGATGGGCTCGCTCACCTGGGGAGAACTCCAAACCCTCTTCTACCAGGCGGCCAACCTAACGAATGAAAGACTGATTGATGCCAGGGCACAAGAACAAGAAGACTCTGTCGAGTATTTGACCCCCAACTCTCTATACCTCGGACGAGCAGGATTAGGAGGAGATACAAGCGGGCTTGACTTGTGCACCCATCCCTGGCGCCGACTCAGGGCCATCCAGATCGGCGTGGATAGGTTCTGGGCGAAATGGAGTGAACTTGCCGGACCTAATCTATTCGTTCGGCCAAAATGGCATCGGACAGAAAGAAATGTTGAAATCGGCGACATCGTATGGATTGCCGACCAAAACGCCCCACGGGGGCAGTTCCGGCTCGGCCGGATCCAGGCGGTGTACCCAGACAAGACAGGATTTGTAAGGGACGCAGACGTCAAGACGTGTGCCGGCCTCCCTGCCTCGCTGTCAGTCGGGCAACGCAAGAGGAACTCCCAGCTGCTTACGACCGTCATCCTGAGGAGAGACGTGAGGAGACTGGTGGTCCTCATCCCGGTGGAGGACCAGTGTCCTCCTTTGAAGTAGCATGCTACTTCAAAACTGTGCCTGCTACCTCTCGCCTGCTATTCTCGCCTGCTACCTCGCCTGCTATATTTTCTGAAAAAAAAAGGCAAAAAACGTAGCATAGTCCAGAGCATGCTTTTCCAGATGCTATGTCACTGTTCAGCTAAATTTTCAGGACCGCTGTCATGTCCGACGCCAGGAAGCAGTGCATTAGCATTGTTAAGTACCTGCCATTAAATCACGATTGTGTTAAATATATCGTTTCAAAAAAATGAAAACAGTTTCATTATAGCGGAACAGGTCATATTTGCTAGTATGTGGTATTTATTCTGTTCACAACTTTGCGATCGTACAGCCAGGCTACAGAGCTCCAGGAACCCCTATGCCAAGCCGAGCTGCATCACATTGTGGCCGGCCCAGAGTCCTCTGCTACGGCTACGGTTTCTGGAGCTCTGGAGCCTGGCTGTACGATCGCCAACTTGTGAACAAAATAAATACCACATACTAGCAAATATGACCTGCTCCGCTATAATGAAACTGGTAAAACTAAGATGCCTGGATAAAGAAATAATTTTTCGAAACAATATATTTGACAGAATCATGATTTGATGGCAGGTACTTAACAATGCTTATGCAGGGACAAGCAATACAGCAGGGAGAGCGGTGAACGCTCATTAAAAATCCATATGCATGTGTAATATAATAATAATACCCTGATGTTTGATGCCGGGAGTATATACCGGGCGTTGTGGAGAAATAAAAATACCACAGAAAACTGGCCACTGTCAGTTACCCAGACCACAGGTTCGAGGTCTGGGTAACTGAGCACCTTTTCGCCTCAGCGTAACGACGTAACCCACGCATTCTCGTCACCTGACTCGAGTAGCATGCTACATTTTTCTCGCCTGCTATATCGTTTTTGTGGAGTAGTAGGTACTATATAGCATGCTACTTCTCGCCTGCTATATAGCAGGTAGCAGGCATTTCGGACACGGCCAGAGAAGTGGGCGCCGTCTCGCTCGTTTCAATCTCTCTCCCTGACGGGCCCAGGTGCAACGGTTTCTATAGCAACAGCACACATCTA
>NC_140246.1:16160535-16168035 GCF_949987555.1 Borostomias antarcticus
TCTCTCTCTCCCTCCCTTTCTCCTTCATACCATACCTCCGTCTATTCTCCTATCATCATCATATCCATGACGGCCATCATCACGTTCTGATTGGTCAGTACTGTTGCGGCAGGGCGGTGGGTGTGGCCAGGTGTCCCCTCCCTCACCTTGCTGTGTCGGCACATTCTAACGCCTCGTGCGAGTAAAGTGATCCAGCGATCGTTACCGGCTGAAATTAGAGACTATCCCATATCAGCTGGTGTGGTGATGTCGTCACTGTTGCTGGTCGAATATGGGGCCACTTGGCTGAGTCATCAATACACGCACAAGCGCAAGCAAATACACACAAGCACATTAACACACACACACCCGCACACACACACACACACACTCAAACACACACCCCACATGCTCACATAGACACAAGAGCATGCATACATACACACGCCACACCTAAACACTCCGACTAGCCTGCTGCAGTAGCATACAGACACTTGAAGCTGGTGAAGGCTAGCATGTTTACCAGGCAGAGGTGGAAGCAGTTCAACAACATGTGTTGGCAGCTGTTGTCTGAGCGCCACAGTGTGTAATTAGTATTGTAATTAGCTGAGTTTGAGTGCAGCCACATGTGACACTGTCATCCTCGCCTGAGCTCCCCAACACCAGAGTTCTACAGCAAGGGCTCTGAAAGTTCTAGAAGCTCTGAAAGTTCCAGAAGCCCTGAATCTTGTGAAAGTTCTAGGAGCTGGGAAAGTTCCAGAAGGTCTGAAAGTTGTAGAAACTCAGAAATTGTTAAAAGTTGTGGATGTTCCAAGATTCTGTCAACCTTGCCTGTGACCTGGAGTATCTCTCCTCTCCTCCCCTCTCTCATCCCCTGCTCACTGGCTAAATATAGACCTCCTGGGCTTGGTGGAGAGAGAGAGTGAGAGAGAGAGAGAGAGAGAGAGAGAGAGAGAGAGAGAGAGAGAGAGACGGATGGAGGAGAGAGACTGGGGGAAAAGTGGAGAAATGGAGAGACAGGGACAGAGATTGAAGGGAGAATGGAAGGAGAGAGAGAGAGAGAGAGAGAGAAGTGGAGTGGAAGGGAGAGGAGGAGGAAGAGGGTGAGGAGGAGGAGGCAAGAAGGTATGGGACACAGAGCAGTAGAAGAGAGGAGAGAAGGATGAGTGTCTACTCCCAATGGATGAGAGGAGAGAGGGATGAGTGTCTACTCACCGTCAATCCTGCTGACCAGCTCCTCCAGGGCCTTCACCTTCCTCTGGATCCCGGGCTGGGCAAATGTGTAGTTGTCCTGTAGACAGACACACAGACACACACACACACACACACACACACACACACACACACACACACACACACACACACACACACACACAGTGAGACTTACATTGCACAGAACTCAGACACAAACACACGTGTTCTCCCACGCACCCCCTGACTTTGTGTGCAGTATTGAGCAAGAGTTGAAGCCAGAAGAAGCCATGTAATACAGACAGACAGAGACATTAGGCTAACTGACACACAGAGCATTAGGCTAACCGACATACACAGAGCATTAGGCTAACTGACACACAGAGCATTAGGCTAACCGACACACACAGAGCATTAGGCTAACCGACACACACAGAGCATTAGGCTAACCGACACACAGAGCATTAGGCTAACTGACACACAGAGCATTAGGCTAACCGACACACACAGAGCATTAGGCTAACCGACACACACAGAGCATTAGGCTAACCGACACACACAGAGCATTAGGCTAACCGACACACACAGAGCATTAGGCTAACCGACACACACAGAGCATTAGGCTAACCGACACACACAGAGCATTAGGCTAACCGACACACAGAGCATTAGGCTAACTGACACACAGAGCATTAGGCTAACTGACACACAGAGCATTAGGCTAACTGACACACAGAGCATTAGGCTAACTGACACACACAAAGCATTAGGCTAACCGACACACAGAGAGCACTTGCGCGCACGTAAAGTTACACATTTTTGCACGACACATGTTGCTACGCAAGGATGCGTAGCTTGCGTAGCTCGCGCTAGCGTAGCTTGCGTTGACTATGAATGGGCCCTTAGGTTAACAGACACAGAACATTAGGCTAACTGACACACAGACAATTAGGATAACTGACACACAGAGCATTAGGCTAACTGACACACAGAACATTAGGCTAACTGACAGAGCATTAGGCTAACTGACACACAGAGCATTAGGC
Organism: Borostomias antarcticus; assembly: GCF_949987555.1. Classification (NCBI taxonomy): domain Eukaryota; kingdom Metazoa; phylum Chordata; class Actinopteri; order Stomiiformes; family Stomiidae; genus Borostomias; species Borostomias antarcticus. The sequence continues at coordinate 16,162,752 of NC_140246.1, forward strand.
TAACTGACACACAGAACATTAGGCTAACTGACAGAGCATTAGGCTAACTGACACACAGAGCATTAGGCTAACTGACACAGAGCATTAGGCTAAAAGACAGAGCATTAGGCTAACTCACATAGAGTCAGTGAAAGAGACAGACAGTAGCCATGTCTCCATCCACACGTTTTATGTGAATTAAGTTATATCGAATTAAAAATGCCTCATGGAAACAGTAAAATTCGATTAAAAATCATGAAAATCTTCAAAAAGTTTGTACTGTCGATCTCATCAGATTTTCTCTTGTTCGATAAAAGTCTTTTGTGATAAATGCTTTATCCGATTTAAAGCTCTAGATGGAAACGCACGTTCACCGGCTTTATTCGCATTCATATTTTTAGCGATCCTCACACAATTCGATTGACAAGTGGATGGAAACATGGCTAGTGAGAGGAAGCAACAGAAGCAGAGAGAGAGAGACAGAGGGAGGGAGGGAGTCAGGGAGGGAGGGAGGGAGGGGAGTGAAAGCTAACAACAGACAGTTAAACACTGCTCTGTACCTTAGAGAGATAGTGGTCCCAAGTGTATGTGCTAGACACACATCTCCCTCTCCCCTCCTCTCTCTCCCCTCACTTCATCTCCCTCTCTCCATTTCTACTAGACACCCACATCCCTCCGTCCTCCATCTCAGATGTTCTGGTCTTTGTTCTGGTCTCTGTTCTGGTCTCTGTTCTGGAGTTCTAGCCCGCTCTCTGCGTCAGCAGATCCGACTGCCATCTCTCTCCCGAGTCTGAGCCCTGGAGAGAAAACCATCTCTCCATCTATCTCTCCATCTCCCTCTCTCCATCTCTCTCTCTCCATCTCTCTATCTCTCCATCTCCCTCTCTATCCCTCTCTCTCCATCTCCATCCTAGTATGTGTGAAAACCTACCTGTCTACAATCAATCTGATTTCTCTCTCCATCTCTGTCTCTCCATCTCTCTATCTCCCTCCCTCTCTGTCTCTCCATCTCTCTATCTCCCTCTCTCTCCATCTCTGTCCCTCCATCTCTCTATCTCCCTCTCTCTCCATCTCTGTCTCTCCATCTACAGTCAAGCCGGAAAGTCTGCACCCTCCTGTCACCCTCCACGTTTTATTACATTACAGACTTATTCACAACAGGTTCAGTTTATATCTCAAAATTCTACACAAAATAGCCCATAATGACAAAATTAAAAAACAGGTTTTTAGACATTTGTGCTAATTTATTAAAAATCAAAATCTAAAATCTCATACGTAAACAAGTGTGCACATCGTTTGATATGACACCCAAAAGTGAGCTGTTGTGGATTTGGTTTCCACGGATACGTCGTGAGATGTGAAGCATGGCGGTGGCAGCATCGTGATGTGGGGATATTTCTCAGCAGTGGGAACAGGGCAGCTAGTCCTCATAGAGGGGAAGATGAATGCAGCTAAGTACATCGAAATCCTTGAAGAAAGCCTGCTCCAGAGCCCTCTGTACCTCCGACTGAGGCGAAGGTTTACCTTCCCACACCATGACCCGAAGCACACAGCCAAGAGAACAAAGGAGCAGCTTCGGAGAAAGTTGTGAATGTCCTGTCAGAGAATGTGGGAGAAAGTCTGTATATATGGAGCCTCAGCCAAAGCCCAGACCTGAATTCAATGGAACATTTGTGAAAAGAGCTAAAAATGACTGCGCCAACGCTCCCTATCCAACACGGAAGGGGCAAAATTCTCCAACAAACAAGTGTGCCGAGCTCATAGCTTCTTTCCCAAGACGCCTTGAAGCTGTAATCGCTGCCAAAGATGCATCAATCAAGTATTAGGCTAAGGGGGTGTACAGATACTGTATGTAACCGCTAAATAACCTATTTTTGTCAATAAAATAAAATTGCATATTTTCAAAAAACCTGTTTTCCCTTTGTCATTAGTGTCTGTTGTGTGTGTAGATGTTTGAGGCAAAAAAAGAACTCAATCTATTGTTGAATGAGTCGGTAACGTAATAAAATGTGGAGAAGGTGAAAGGGGTGTGCGGACTTTCCGGCTTGACGCCCCATCTTTCTCTCTCCATCTTTCCATCCCTCTCTCCATCTGTCTCTCTTTCCATTTCTCTCCATCTCTCTCCCTCTATCCCTCCGTCTCCCCCTCTCTATCTCTCCATCTCTCCCTCTATCCCTCCCTCTCCCCCTCTCTATCTCTCCATCTCTCCCTCTATCCCTCTCTCTCCCTCCCTCTCCCCCTCTCTATCTCTCCCTCTATCCCTCTCTCTCTCTCCCTCCCTCTCCCCCTCTCTCTCTCTCCCTCTATCCCTCTCTCTCTCCCTCTCCCCCTCTCTATCTCTCCATCTCTCCCTCTATCCCTCTCTCTCCCTCCCTCTCCCCCTCTCTATCTCTCCATCTCTCCCTCTATCCCTCTCTCTCTCCCTCCCTCTCCCCCTCTCTATCTCTCCATCTCTCCCTCTCTCTCTCCCTCCCTCTCCCCCTCTCTATCTATCCATCTCTCCCTCTATCCCTCTCTCCCTCTCTCTCTCTCTCCCTCCCCCTCTCCATCTCTCGCTGTCTCTCCCTCCCTCCCTCTCTCCTCTCTGGGTTCTATATGAGACATCCAGCCCAGACTGGCGCCTTTGTGTGAGCTTCTATCAGCGAGGTAAACAGGCTGGGCAACAAAGACCTCGGGTGGGAGAGTGTGTGTGTGTGTGTGTGTGTGTGTGTGTGTGTGTGTGTGTGTGTGTGTGTGTGTGTGTGTGTGTGAAAGCATACAGAGACATCAACAGATAACCTGAGGACAACACCGAGGGCAACTTGTCCTCTCTATAGTACTGCTTGCTGTGTGTGTGTGAGTGTGTGAGTGTGTGTGTGTGTGTGTGTGTGTGTGTGTGTGTGTGTGTGTGTGTGTGTGTGTGTGTGTGTGTGTGTGTGTGAGAGTGAGTGTACTAGAGTGAAGGTGTGTGTGTGTGTGCATGCTTGTACTAGAGTGAAGATTAATTTATTTCGAGCTGCCAACTTGAAATGATTGGATGGCTCACCTGCAAGCGACCTACCTGCCGGGAAAGTGTCTATGTGTTTATCCAGTATGTCTCCGCCATTTTGGCTCAACAGTGTGAATATGAGGTCAATGATGACCCAAGCTGAGATAATGAGATACATTACTTGGAGCCACAATCAGTTCTGCTGAATAATGCATTCAGCTCAGTAAGGCCACTTCAAATCAAACTGTGATATCACCACATGCTTTATTTGATCGAGTTTTGAAGAGTTTGACATTTGCCCACATTTAAACACACCCGACGGATCCGCCCTCAGAAATATTGACAGATTAATTTCAGACCAATCACAGGCCATCAAGGAAATGTTCTACTGATGCTGATGACTCTAAAACGTTCAAAACTATAAGAAGTCCATCCTTGAAGAGCACCCACCAGAGAAGATGATATTGTTCTTTAAAACGGTACGTTGCCGCAGAAATGTTGAAAGCGACATCCGGTCGTCTCTGCTTTGTCCGCGCGTGCTCCCGGGAGGCGCACGCCGCTCTTGGGGTCGATGCTAGAGCGGATCATCCGGGGGGACGGGAACTCTACAGGTACATGTCATCGAACGCTCACGGCGGAGTCGTTTCAAGTGATAGTGGCCCTGCATTGAGCAGCTACTCCAACCATTTGGCAGCCCGGGCGTGGCGCTGGCAGCGGGCGTTGAGCGAATCCCCCCCCCCCCCGCGAGCCCCCGAGCGAGCGTGCCTGAGCAGCTCCGGAGCCCGCCCACTCATCGCCGTCTGAGTAGCTCCTCTCCTGGGTCCGATTTTGTAAATCCGTGCCCACGTCTGAGCCAGTAGCTGCCTAGTGCTGTGATTAGTTGATGTGTAGCGGAGTCCCCTCCCCCCTCTCTCTCCGGACCATCCGTTCTAGCATCAACCCTCTCTCGGCAGGCATGTGAGGCTTAGACAGCTGGCGGACGGTAGGGCGTCCGCTAGCTAGGTTAAAGTTAGCGCTGAGTGATTACACTAAACAAGCTTGCTGCTTGCCGTTTGTACAGCCTAGCATAGCTCCCGCTGCCAAGCTAATGTCCAGCTCTCCAGGTCGTTCAGCCGTCTGGCCTTAGCCTGACTCTCACAATGAGTTCCAGGTTCATTCCCTGGCATTATTCAGTCTGAACAGGCTCCCATTGCAGCTGTTTTCAGAGATGGGCGTGGCCGGAGGAGGCCTCAGCGATTGGTTCATCCCGTAACCATCACGTTGCGCACATTATTTCCGTCATCGCATTCAATGGACGCTGATTGGCCTGGTTGGAATTCCAACGGAGAAATCACTCGGGATGAGATCATTTTCAGACCCTAAATTGCATTTCAAAAATTCAGATTCAGTTTCAAACTCCACTTACACAATTTTTTTTTTATTTATTTTTTTTTTTTTACTTGCCCTGGGCAATCGTTAGTGTCAATGCTTGACTGAGTGTGTGTGCACTGGAGAGAGTGTGTGAATGTGAATGTGTGAATGTGTGTGACTGTGTGTGTGTGCACTGGAGAGAGTGTGTGAATGTGAATGTGTGAATGTGTGTGACTGTGTGTGTGTGCACTGGAGAGAGTGTGTGAATGTGAATGTGTGTGACTGTGTGTGTGTGCACTGGAGAGAGTGTGTGAATGTGAATCTGTGAATGTGTGTGACTGTGTGTGTGTGCACTGGAGAGAGTGTGTGAATGTGAATTTGTGAATGTGAATGTGTGAATGTGTGTGTGTGCACTGGAGAGAGTGTGTGAATGTGAATGTGTGTGACTGTGTGTGTGAGCACTGGAGTGTGGGAGCGAGTACCTATGAATGTGTGTGTGTGTGTGTGTGTGTGTGTGTGTGTGTGTGTGAGAGAGAGAGAGAGAGAGAGAGAGAGAAAGCAAGAGACAGAGTAAGTGAGTGAGTGTGTGTGTGTGTGTGTGTGCGTGTGTGCGCGTGTGTGTGTGTGTGTGTGTGTGTGCGCATGTATGTGTGTGTGTGTGTGTGTGTGTGTGTGTGCATACTGGAGTGAGTGTGAGGGAGTATATGAGTGACAGCTTGGGAGTGTGATTAACTAGCTCACCGGGCAGCAACATGTACAGCTGTCAATAAGACACAGAACAGACACAGTCAGACAGAAATAACTGCCCCATCCTCCCCCCTGCCTTCCTCTCCCAGGCACCGTTCCCCCTAGACCTCCCTCTCTCCTCTCCCTCCCTCCCTCCCTCTCTCCTTCCCCCTTTCCTCTCCCTCCATGATTCTCTCGGTTACCCCGTCTCTCTCCCCTCTCTCCCCTTCCTCTATCTGTTTAATGCATCATACAAATGCA
>NC_140246.1:16170535-16175535 GCF_949987555.1 Borostomias antarcticus
AATTAGGAAACTCGGCGTCTATTTTATTATTAATATACTATTATTATTATTATTATTATGTTATATAGGCGTAGCCTCTAGCCTATTTTTGTCTAACAAGCTTTATTGCTCGACTAATAGATCTATATACAATCTTGGTCGGATAAGAGCAGCCTATTTCGACTAGGCAATAACATTGAATCCTACAATCAGATTCTGGGCTTTAAAATGATGTTGCGTTGTAATGTAACTGTATAATAGCCGAATGTCCTACATCCAGGGTTTTTCCTGCATAGAAGATTTCCTGGCGTCCCCCAAAGAGGTTTTAGCCAGAGCCAAGGGAAAATCACCAGGGCCAAAATGCTGAAAATTGAGATAAAAATAGCAATTCAAATCCTCTCCAAATTAGTTTGACATCTTGTTTCAAGTGCAGCCCATCCCTCTTTCTTGCATTGTCCATGATTTGGACCACTACTAATGGAGATAATTAACAGACAGGTTATCAGTATCCTAAACATTTGTTCATATCCATTTTAGGTCATGTCGGGAGATTTCCCGTGATTGTGAAAAGCGAGATCAGTCAGAACGACAGCAAAGAATATAGGCCTATACTGAATATGCTGGTAGGCTATTTGGCATAAAACAGAGGTTTCCCCAAAATATAGTGTGTGCATCACCTTCCAAAGACCCATTCTGAGCCAGGAAAAACCCTGTTCATCGTTATCAAAACGTTCTCATCATTCTCTGAAGCAATGAAGCGAAAACAACCGGAGCAGAGCCCTCATGTCATTCATCACGTGGCAAGTAGCTGGCATACAGTTCAATAACAAGCCAAAATAATAACAAAAGACAGAAAAGGAAAAAAATTACAAACATACATACACGTGTGTGTTTGTGTGTGCGCGCACGAGCGTGTGTGTGTGCGCGCGTATGTGTGTGTGTGTGTGTGTGTATGTGTGTATGTATGTATCGTGCGTGTGTGTGCGTGTTCGTGTGTGCGTGCGTGCATGTGTGTGTTGAATCAGACAGCCCATGAGTGTGTGTGTGTGTGTGTGCGCGCGCGAGCGTGTGTGTACGTGTTTGTGTGTGCGTGTGTGCGCGCACGAGCGTGTGTGTGCGCGCGTATGTGTGTGTGTGTGTGTGTGTGTGTGTGTGTATGTGTGTGCGTGTGTATGTGTGTGTGCGTGTGTGTGTGTGTATGTGTATGTATGTGTATAGGTATGTCTGTTTGTGTGTGTGTGTGTGTGTGTGTGTGTGTATCTGTGTGTGTGTGTGTGTGTATGAGTGTGTGTGTGTGTGTATGTGTGTGTGTGTGTGTGTGTGTGTTGTACCTGAATGCCGTCCAGCAGCTTGCTCATGCACCAGAAGCTGTCAGCCTCGATGTTCCTCAGGGCCGACTCCTCCAAGCTGGACACATCAAAGTTCTCCACCTCCTCTTCTGCAATGAGGGAAAGAGAGAGAGAGAAGGAGGGAGAGAGAGACAGGGAGGAAGAGAGAGAGAGAGAGAGAGAGAGAAAGAGAAAGAGGGAGAGGGAGAGGGAGAGGGAGAGGGAGAGGGAGAGGGAGAGGGAGAGGTGAGTGAATTGGGTCCTTGAACATGTTATCACATACATGAGCATCAGCCGATGGAGTGTGTTTGTGCACGCGTGTGTGAGAGAGAGAGAGTGTGTATATATATATATATATATATATATATATATATATGTGTGTGTGTGTGTGTGAGCAGGTTGGTTGTCTTTTGTTCACTTTGTACTAAATCTTTTATTTTAGCATCCGAGAGGCTCTATAGTTATTGTTTTATATAGTTTTTAGAGCCTCTCTAGTTTGATGTTTGTAGTTTTTAGAGCCTCTCTAGTTTGATCATGTTTGTAGTTTTTAGAGCCTCTCTAGTTTGATGTTTGTAGTTTTTAGAGTCTCTCTAGTTTGATGTTTGTAGTTTTTAGAGCCTCTCTAGTTTGATCATGTTTGTAGTTTTTAGAGTCTCTCTAGTTTGATGTTTGTAGTTTTTAGAGTCTCTCTAGTTCGATCATGTTTGTAGTTTTCAGAGTCTCTCTAGTTTTGATCATGTTTGTAGTTTTTAGAGTCTCTCTAGTTTGATCATGTTTGTAGTTTTCAGAGTCTCTCTAGTTTGATCATGTTTGTAGTTTTTAGAGCCTCTCTAGTTTTGATCATGTTTGTAGTTTTTAGAGTCTCTCTAGTTTGATCATGTTTGTAGTTTTTAGAGCCTCTCTAGTTTTGATCATGTTTGTAGTTTTTAGAGTCTCTCTAGTTTGATCATGTTTGTAGTTTTTAGAGTCTCTCTAGTTTGATCATGTTTGTAGTTTTTAGAGTCTCTCTAGTTTGATCATGTTTGTAGTTTTTAGAGTCTCTCTAGTTTGATCATGTTTGTAGTTTTTAGAGTCTCTCTAGTTTGATCATGTTTGTAGTTTTTAGAGTCTCTCTAGTTTGATCATGTTTGTAGTTTTTAGAGCCTCTCTAGTTTTGATCATGTTTGTAGTTTTCAGAGCCTCTCTAGTTTGATCATGTTTGTAGTTTTTAGAGCCTCTCTAGTTTGATGTTTGTAGTTTTTAGAGCCTCTCTAGTTTGATCATGTTTGTAGTTTTTAGAGCCTCTCTAGTTTGATCATGTTTGTAGTTTTTAGAGCCTCTCTAGTTTGATCATGTTTGTAGTTTTTAGAGCCTCTCTAGTTTGATCATGTTTGTAGTTTTCAGAGTCTCTCTAGTTTGATCATGTTTGTAGTTTTCAGAGCCTCTCTAGTTTTGATCATGTTTGTAGTTTTCAGAGCCTCTCTAGTTTGATCATGTTTGTAGTTTTCAGAGCCTCTCTAGTTTGATCATGTTTGTAGTTTTTAGAGCCTCTCTAGTTCGATCGTTTGTAGTTTTTAGAGCCTCTCTAGTTCGATCGTTTGTAGTTTTCAGAGCCTCTCTAGTGTTGGTCAGTGTTCTCTGAGTGTTGTGCTCAACTCTTTATCAAGCCTGGAGTCAAGAGGAAAGCTTTTCTTCAGTATTGATGAGCGTTTGGACAGGCTGTTGACAAGCCGGCACAGAACAGCCCCAGAGATTATTCTGATTAGTTAAGAGAGGTCTACTCTCTCTACGTCCACATGAGACGTACACACGTCTCTCAGGTGCTGTGTGTGTGTGTGTGTGTGTGTGTGTGTGTGTGTGTGTGTGTGTTTGTCTGGAGAGTGGCACATCACACACTTCTTTATGAACATGCTAGACATGCCAGTTTGTATCCTTGGCAACACTGGCAGAGCGGGATGCTGTGCTGAGCATGCTCAGTTTGACAGCAGCTGTGATCTGACCAGAGCATTGGCCTGTCATCACCCAGCCCAACAGTGAGAGAGAGAGTGTGTGTGTGTGTGTGTGTGTGTGTGTGTGTGTGTGTGTGTGTGTGTTGAGCCAACCCTCCCAGGTTCTTTCTCAGTGTCTTCTCTGACAGCTAACAATAGATATATGAAAGAGGAGGACGGGGGAGGTTAGGAGAGGAGGAGAGAGGAGGTGAGGTTAGGAGAGGAGGAGAGAGGAGGTGAGGTTAGGAGAGGAGGAGAGAGGAGGTGAGGTTAGGAGAGGAGGAGAGAGGAGGTGAGGCTAGGAGAGGAGGAGAGAGGAGGTGAGGCTAGGAGAGAAGGAGAGAGGAGGTGAGGCTAGGAGAGGAGGAGAGAGTAGGTGAGGCTAGGAGAGGAGGAGAGGTTAGGAGAGGTGGAGAGGTTAGGAGGTGAGGTTAGGAGAGAGGAGGTGAGGTTAGGAGAGGAGGAGGAGGAGAGGAGGTGAGGTTAGGAGAGGAGGAGGAGAGGAGGTGAGGTTAGGAAAGGAGGAAGAGGAGAGGTTAGGAGAGGAGGTGAGGGGAGGTGAGGTTAGGAGAGGAGGAGAGGAGGTTAGGAGAGGAGATGAGGTTAGGAGAGGAGGAGAGAGGAGGTGAGAGGAGGTGAGGTTAGGAGAGGTGAGGGGTGAGGTTGAGAGGAGGAGGAGAGGAGTTGAGGTTAGGAGAGGAGGAGGAGAGGAGGTGAGGTTAGGAGAGGAGGTGAGAGGAGGTGAGATTAGGAGAGGAGGAGGAGGAGAGGTTAGGAGAGGAGGAGGAGAGGAGGTGAGGTTAGGAAAGGAGGAAGAGGAGAGGTTAGGAGAGGAGGTGAGGGGAGTTGAGGTTAGTAGAGGAGGTGAGGAGGTGAGGTTAGGAGAGGAGGTGAGGTTAGGAGAGGAGGAGAGAGGAGGTGAGAGGAGGTGAGGTTAGGAGAGGTGAGGGGTGAGGTTGAGAGGAGGAGGAGAGGAGGTGAGGTTAGGAGAGGAGGAGGAGAGGAGGTGAGGTTAGGAGAGGAGGTGAGGTAAGGAGAGGAGGAGAGAGGAGGTGAGGTTAGGAGAGGAGGTGAGGGGTGAGGTTGAGAGGAGGAGGAGAGGAGGTGAGGTTAGGAGAGGAGGGGGCGAGGAGGTGAGGTTAGGAGAGGAGGAGGAGAGGAGGTGAGGTTAGGAGAGGAGGAGAGGAGGTGAGGTTAGGAGAGGAGGGGGCGAGGAGGTGAGGTAAGGAGAGGAGGCGGCGAGGAGGTGAGGTTAGGAGAGGAGGAGGAGAGGAGGTGAGGTAAGGAGAGGTGGAGGCGATGGGTCTGTAGTCGTTGAGGCCAGTGATCCTTGTTTTCTTGGGGACGGGGATGATGGTGGAGGTGAAGCAGGCTGGAACATGACGTCTCTAGTGAGGTGTTGAAGATGTCAGTGAACACCGGGGACAGCTGATCAGCACGGTACTTCAGCATGGAGGAGGAGACGTCGTTCAGCCTCCTTCACTGCCTTGCTAAACCTGGGCTGCGTTCAAATTCAGCTAACAGAGGCGAACGTTCGTCGCAAACATGTTTTCTCCAAACGGTCACATTTGAACGGCTTTTAACGAACGTTCCAAATAGTTCGCATAAACGCAACAATCCCCATGGGAGCACATCTCCAGTAAGCCTGGGTCCATTGTGATCCTCGTTCCGTTACTGGCGAACTACCTCTCCAGACCGTTAGCTTCTGTAAGCAAACGTTTGCGGC
>NC_140246.1:16180023-16200023 GCF_949987555.1 Borostomias antarcticus
CTCTTAACTTCTGAGAACTAGCACACACACACACACACACGCACACACACGCACACGCGCACACACACACACACACACAAACACACACATTCTCTCTCTCTCTCTCTCTCAAACACACACACACCACACACACAACACACGCACAACACACGCACAACACACACAAACACACATTCTCTCTCTCTCTCTCACACACGCACAACACAACACAACACAACACACACAAACACTCTCTCTCTCTCTCTCTCTCTCACACACACCACACACACAACACACAACACACACACACACACAGGGGGTCTTACCCAGGTCGGCGTTGGGCCCGGCCAGCACCTGTCTGAACTTGTCCAGGCGGGAGGCCTCTCTCTCGGTCAGGACCGGCGCCCCGGAGGTGTTCTGGTCAGCCATGCGGGCCATCAGGGGGATGAGGGGGCCGGGGGGGGGAGAGACCGCTGTCTGTGGAGAGACCCCCGCTCCCCCTCCACGTCTACACACACACACAAACACACACATAAAAACACACATACAAACACACACGCACACACGCACACACACACACACACACACACAAACACACAAACACACACACACACACAAACACACAAACACACACACACAAACACACACACACACACACTTATTTTATTGGGTAGACAGAGAGAGGGAGAGAGATAGGAGAGAAAGAGAGAAGAGAGAGAGAGCGAAAGAGATTGAGAGAGAGGAGAAAGAGCGAGAGAGGGGAGAGAGAGAAAGAAAGAGAGGAGAGAGAAAGAGAGGAGAGAGAGAGAAAAAGAGAGGGGAGAGAGAGAGAAAGAGAGAGAGAAAGAAAGAAGGAAAGGAAAGAGAGAGTTTACCTTTAGGCGAGCCAATGGGAGCCTCGCTGAATGACTTGACCAGTCGTCCGTCGCTGTGGGGGCTGGGGGTCCGAGGAAAACACCACCCCCGGGGTCGACTCCTCCCCTTCCTGCGCCTGCTCCTCCCCCCCTCCCCTCCCCCCTCCTCCTCCTCCTCTTCCCCGCCCTCTCCTCCTACTCCCCGCTTCCTCCTGCACCTCCTCCTCCTCCTCCTCCTCCTCCTTCTGCTCGTCATCCTGTCTCTGCCTCTCCTGCTGCTTGCTGTGGTTCTCGATCACCTGGAGGAGAACCCAGCACCAGAACGTTACATGGTAGGTTCTGGAACACTTATGAGCCCATAGAACACTGACACTGACTTTAGAACTTAGAATACGCAGAACACTCGGAACATACGAACTTGACACTGACTTTAGAGCTTGGAACACGCAGAACACGCAGAATGTAAGAGCTTGGCGCTGACTTCAGAACTCGGAACACGCAGAACACTCAGAACGCCCGCTGCTAACATCGCCCGCCGAGTCACCTTGTTGGCCGTCTCCATGACGACCTCGATGTTGAGGTTTCTGCGCCGCCATGGCGAGCAGCTCGTCGTCGTCGTCGCCCACGTCCCAGGCGTCGCTGGTGATGCTCTCAAACTCCTGGAAGGTGGTGGCCTTCTTCGGCCGGCCCGGCGTGGTCTGGGGGGGCTTGCTGCCAGCCTTGATCAGACTGGGGGGGGGGGGGGCATCGGGGGAGAGGGAGCGAGGAGGAGGAGAGTAAGGAGAGAGAGAGAGAGAGAGAGAGAGAGAGAGACACAGAGACAGAGACAGAGAGAGAGACAGAGAGAGAGACAGAGAGACAGAGAGACAGAGACAGAGAGAGAGAGAGAGAGAGAGAGAGAGAGAGAGAGAGAGGACAGAGACAGAGACAGAGACAGAGACAGAGACAGAGAGAGAGAGAGAGAGAGAGAGAGAGAGAGAGAGACAGAGAGAGAGAGAGAGAGAGACAGAGAGACAGAGAGACAGAGAGAGAGAGAGAGACACAGAGACACAGAGACAGAGACAGAGACAGAGACAGAGAGAGAGAGAGAGAGAGAGAGAGAGAGAGAGAGACAGAGAGAGAGACAGAGAGAGAGAGAGAGAGAGAGAGAGAGAGAGAGAGACAGAGAGAGAGAGAGAGAGAGAGAGAGACAGAGAGAGAGACAGAGAGAGAGAGAGAGAGAGAGAGAGAGAGAGAGAGAGAGCAGAGACAGATTAGGCCATGTACAGTATTTGTTGGGTTATGTTAGCTCAGGTATTTCAACGCCGGTGTTCCAAGAGCGCCGTTCATTGTGACTATTATATTTCATACAAAACTGCTTTATAATGAAATACTGCACATTTAAAGTGGCAATCTCAAACTTTTTCATAGAAATGTCTGTTTGCTACCATCGACCGCTCCTATTCAGGTAACAATAATGACTCAGCCCAGCTACCCGACATTCGTGAAAGCCTTTTCATTTGCAGGTATGAGAGTTCTAAGAGCTCTGGTCTCTGCATAACCTTCCTGGCTGAAAATCACGAGAGACTCACAGGTCTAGTGGCTCGACACAGCTTCAGCGCTCTTTATTCAACGCTCTTTATGGGAACGTCCTTCGTACCAGGATGAGGGAGTAAAATGCTTGGGCTCCACCCCCCCCAGTCTCGCAACAACAGAATAATAATTCACTACATGATAGTACTGCCTCACGCTAAGGAATCAGGAGCTAGGCTCTAAGGAATCAGGAGCTAGGCTCTAAGGAATCAGGAGCTAGGCTCTAAGGAATCAGGAGCTAGGCTGTAAGGAATCAGGAGCTAGGCTCTAAGGAATCAGGAGCTGGGCTCTAAGGAATCAGGAGCTAGGCTCTAAGGAATCAGGAGCTAGGCTCTAAGGAATCAGGAGCTAGGCTCTAAGGAATCAGGAGCAAGGCTCTAAGGAATCAGGAGCAAGGCTCTAAGGAATCAGGAGCAAGGCTCTAAGGAATCAGGAGCTAGGCTCTAAGGAATCAGGAGCAAGGCTCTAAGGAATCAGGAGCTAGGCTCTAAGGAATCAGGAGCTAGGCTCTAAGGAATCAGGAGCTAGGCTCTAAGGAATCAGGAGCTAGGCTCTAAGGAATCAGGAGCTAGGCTCTAAGGAATCAGGAGCTAGGCTCTAAGGAATCAGGAGCTAGGCTCTAAGGCAGGGGTGGCCAACCCGCGGCTCGCGAGCCGCATGCGGCTCTTTGCCCGTCAATGTGCGGCTCCTCCATCCATCCTCCCAAAAAAGTTGGCTTGCGGCTCTTCCATCCTTTCATTAAAAAATAAATTCATTCATTCCATAAGAACGTTTCGCTGTGCATTTCTTCCCGCCCATTTTAGTTTATTGCAGATTTGTCATAAAATCATGATTCGTTTCGCTAGTGAGGAAGTCGCGTGAGAACCACTTCAAACCAATAATATAGGTAGCAAATCACCTTGGTAACAAAATTATTAGGTGCGTTTACATGGACGGTTTGAATCGGTTTGGAAGACCAAACCGATTGAAAATATGTCATATAAACACCTCAATCCGACTGAAATGCCCCAACCCGATTGAAATTCCAATCGCTTTCAAGAAGGTAGTTTAAACCTTTTCGAAACCGTTTGGTCCGTCATGTATACTACCTTGAAACGGATTGATGCTGCGTTCTGCGTTCATTCTGCGCATGCTCAAGACTTGACTAATCAAGGCACGCTCGACCGTTCCGTAATCAGCTGTTTGTAACCATCGTAACGCAATCACTCACGGCTGCGTGCGCGTTCGAAACATTTGTTTCGTTGTCGCATGTAAACATCCAACCAGTTTACTCTGTATCCCATGTATACGCTCAAGCTGAAATCAGCTTGAAACCAACTAGATTGAAAAATATTTGTCATGTAAACGCACCTATTGTAAACAAAATAATTTGCTTGGCGTGGGTCATTCTCTTTTACGACAAAAGCTAACGTAGCCTAGGCTACTGTACACAACCAAAGAATGTCTGGAAAGAAATGCGCAGCTAAAAGAAAATATGAAGACGAACACAGGACATTTTTTACCCGAGTGGGGAGAGTAATTTTTTCTTCATAGAACGTAATGGTAAGCCATTCTGTCTGATATGCCAGACATCATTGGGACATTTCAAAGCCTCAAATCTCGAGCCCAGTCCAGTCCAGCCCAACCCAGCCCAGTCCAGTCCAGCCTAACCCAGTCCAGTCCAGCCTAACCCAGCCCAGTCCAGCCTAACCCAGCCCAGTCCAGCCTAACCCAGTCCAGTCCAGCCTAACCCAGTTCATCCTAACCCAGCCCAGCCCAGTCCAGTCCAGCCTAACCCAGTCCAGCCCAGCCTAACCCAGCCCAGTCCAGCCTAACCCAGTCCAGCCTAACCCAGCCCAGTCCAGCCCAGCCCAGTCCAGCCCAGCCCAGCCCACCCCAGTCCAGCCTAACCCAGCCCAGTCCAGCCTAACCCAGCCCAGTCCAAAATATATTATGTCAGAAAATATCTTGTTGTATGTATTAATTTTAAATAAATTAACTTTAAATGTATATTTAATGGACAATAATGTTTTTCTTCTTATTTTAGACTGGGGTGCCTTGGGATTTTAAGTACTTATGAAGGGTGCGGTGACTGAAAAAAGGTTGAGAAACGCTGGTATATATGGTGTGGCTCTGGGTGGTACCACAGTAATTTTTGTGGCTCTTAGTCTCTGACTGGTTGGCCACCCCTGCTCTAAGGAATCAGGAGCTAGGCTCTAAGGAATCAGGAGCTAGGCTCTAAGGAATCAGGAGCTAGGCTCTAAGGAATCAGGAGTTAGGCTCTAAGGAATCAGGAGCTAGGCTCTAAGGAATCAGGAGCTAGGCTCTAAGGAATCAGGAGCTAGGCTCTAAGGAATCAGGAGATTACTTACTTACATGATAGTCATAATAAAACAAGAACAGTGCAATACAATAGAACAGCTCTATACAATAAAAGTGAATGGTGTGTAAAGTGAAGGTGTGTGAAAAGGGCATTGTTTGCATGTTGGTGTGTGTGTGCAGTCTGAGTGTGTGACACACACTCACACACTCACACACTCACACACTCAAACACTCAAACACTCAAACACACACACACACACACACACACACACCACCTTTTTCCAGTATGTATAGAAGAGTAGCCTACGTGCTCTCCGTCCGCTGACATCGTTCACGCAAGCGAACGACACTGCTTAGTTCTGAAGAGATCACCGGCAGATCCAGTCTAAAAACACACGCGCAGTCACCCTGGCTGTCAGCAAATATTAACTAGGCCTAAACTGAAAAGTTCGCACATCAGAAATCTGTCTCAAATCAACACAGGAGAGCAGACAAAATCAATTTAACAAGAAAACTGATAGGAAGCCTTTCTTTGTGTCTTCCTGAAAATTAATCCATTAAAAGACTAATTAAATCGGCCTTTTGTCCTCCGTTTTCCATGGGACAACAGTATGCGCAGACTGGAAGGCAGAGAGAAATGTAGACTCGAGTCACGGCTAACTAACATTATCACATTAGAATAAGAAAGAGAGTGCTGCGTCCTCCCTAACAAGGGACCTCAACTATTGAAGTTGTAGCCATTAACAATGGAACAAGGAAATTCAATTAGGCACAAATTAAGCAGCCTAAATCCATGTGACTATAATTAAATCTCAACGACAATAGTTTAACCAGGCCAGGTCCAGCCTGGCTTATGTGTGTTGGCTGGCTTGTTTCTGTGCGGGACTGGTAGGACGGTGATGTTTGATAAATAAAGATAGGTCTTGTCACCTGGACACATCAGTTCCAATGCTTCCAATGCTAATCCAGCACAATAAGAGCGGGATAGCCAGTTAGCTCATGAGCTCACAACAACTAGCAGCAGCTTCCATAACATTAATGGTAGCGGTCAGTGGCTAAAGCAGTTACACTGATGATAACATAAAGTCATCCCCACCAGGAACCCCGGTCTCCTGGGTGGGAGTCCAATGCTCTCACCACTACTCTACTTGTGCAGTGGAGATTGGCGGGTGGGTTTTGGTGTCCTTCTTCCAGTCCCTAGTGTGGGTTGGGGTTAGAATATGGGTTGGGGTTGGGACAGGATCTGATCTATAAGGCAAGGGGTAAAGCTTGGAGTGAAAGGATGAACATGTGGAGGTTTGGGGTATAGTCCCATAAAGTCATCCCCACCGGGTCTTCAACCCCAGTCTCCTGGGTGGGAGTCCAATGCTCTCACCACTACTCTACTTGTGCAGTGTAGATCGGCGGGTTGATTTTGGTGTCCTTCTTGATTTTGGTGTGCTGGGACTACTGCCTCTTGTGGTGCCAACAGAGAAATGCAGGCCAACATTGTCCGCAGTAACGGAGGGGAGGGAGGGAGGGAGGGAGTGATGACCGGACGAACGCTATACTAGGTGCGCTGGCACTGTAAGTCACGCACAAAAAAGCATCAATACATTAAGCTAATTTCTCCATCACCACCTAAAGCTGTGCCAGTCAACAGTCAGTCTAATCACTGAAAATAAACCACATGGGCGTAGAGCGACTGGTGCATCACATCCTATACAAAAATTAATTACTATAGGATTTGAAGTGTCCTACTCCTATTGTAATGAGGACTGTCTGTCTATAATGCAGGAGCGTACCGTGGGGTCTTGCACAGGGTCTTCAACGACATTTATTACTCCCAATGCCCCCCAACCCCCCCCTGCACACCACGTACACACACGCAGATAGGGAGAGAAACTACGCATGTAGGGGTCAGTGGAGTCTTTTGGTTTTGATGTTCTGGGACTACTGCCTCTTGTGGTAGCAGCAATGGAATTGCAGGTCAACAACATGCCGCAAGAAAGACGCAAGACGCAAGAAGCATGGACAAAAAGGATTCCCTCTCCTTGGTGTGTCGGCTTACAGCCAACACACACACACAAAAAAAAAGAAAGATAAAAAGCGGATAAAAGCCTATAAGAACTGGGCTGAGCTTCTTCTGGTGGCCCTGACCTGCTCCTTGTTAAACCACATGGGTTGAGGAGTGAAACCAGCATTATAAAAACCCTGGACACTCCCAGACTGACGTGACTGATACAGACTGACACTGCTTCCAGAACAAACACGCAGTCGATCAGCGAAGCTGTCTGTGTCAGTGCTGCTGTGTCTGTGTCAGTGCTGCTGTGTCTGTGTCAGTGCTGCTGTGTCTGTGTCAGTGCTGCTGTGTCTGTGTCAGTACTGCTGTCTGTGTCAGTGCTGCTGTGTTTGTGTCTGTACTGCTGTGTCTGTGTCAGTACTGCTGTGTCTGTGTCAGTACTGCTGTGTCTGTGAGAGTGCTTCTGTGTCGGTATTAGTACTGATGTGTCTGTCAGTACTGCTGTCTGTGTCAGTCAGTTCTGCTGTATCTGTGCCAGCACTGCTGTGTCTGTGTCAGTACTGCTGTGTCTGTGAGAGTGCTTCTGTGTCGGTATTAGTACTGATGTGTCTGTCAGTACTGCTGTCTGTGTCAGTCAGTTCTGCTGTATCTGTGCCAGCACTGCTGTATCTGTCAGTACTGCTGTGTCTGTGTAGACCTGCTGTGTCTGTGTCAGTACTGCTGTGTCTGTGTCAGTACTGCTGTGTCTGTGTCAGTACTGCTGTATCTATGTAGACCTGCTTTGCCAGAATAGCCATCCCAAGCGACAGCTCTATCCATTGTTTTGCTGGCTCTAGTGCTGGTTTAGTTCAGTGGTCTGGATGTTCATCTGTAGTCAGCGTAACATCGCCACACCACCCCAGCTGTGTCATAGCTCTGAGAATGAGCGCTCGTTATTGGAGGGAATCTCTGTGGCTGGTGCCCAAATCAAGTACATTCAAGTGGCCAGTAAGTGGCCAGAAATGCAAACCGTGGATCACAACTCCAAAGTCATAGGAGTTATGACAATATAGAAGGAGATAACACAAAAACAGCCCAGCGTGCCATCATCCATACAACTTCCTGAATGTTGTAAACACACCCATGTCCGCCCAACTTCTTGAAATGTATAAACACACCCATTGTCAACTGGATTTTCAGGTAGGTTCAGATAACCCTCCAATCAGAAACTTTCTATATCACAAAAGCTGATGTTGCTATTACTAGTCCTATAAAGGGAGGGAAGTGGGAGAGAGAGAGAGAGAGAGAGAGAGAGAGAGAGAGAGAACTGTCCTCAATGCTCAGAACTTACTTGGCATGCAGGAGAGGGTCGAAAGGTGGGTGTTGGGCACCATACACATGTTGTATGCTGTGGAGAGAATTAAGAAATATGACATATTAATATCTGGTCCCCCTAACCTCGCCATGGTCCTCATAACTCATTAACTGTGCGAATAACGTCCCCAACGCTATGGTTTACTATAACTGTGCACAGCCTGTTACTCATGTGACTGGGTGACAGTAGGAGTAGTCAACTTCATTGAAAGTGCACTGCGTTTCAAACAAATGCCTGTAGGTAGCGAACCATCTCATTGACAACACAAATAGCAGTCACAGCATCTCACTGACAACACAGATAATAACAGTTTAGTTAGCACAGCGTCTCATTAACAACACATAACAGTTTAGTTAGCTAGCACAGCGTCTCATTAACAACACATCACAGTTGAGTTAGCTAGCACAGCGTCTCATTAACAACACATAACAGTTTAGTTAGCTAGCACAGCGTCTCATTAACAACACATAACAGTTTAGTTAGCTAGCACAGCGTCTCATTAACAACACATAACAGTTTAGTTAGCTAGCACAGCGTCTCATTAACAACACATAACAGTTTAGTTAGCTAGCACAGCGTCTCATTAACAACACATAACAGTTTGGGCCGGCTAGCCTAACTAGCACAGTAACGTTAACTCGCAGTTTAGAGCTATAGCACTAGGAAGCCTCTCTGTTAACGCCTGGCAGATATCACTCATTCTCACAGCTCAACAGGGAAGTCTAGCTAGCAGTTAGCTAAGGTTTGCTAGATCAGCCATGAGATCAGCCAGTAAAGCTAGCTAGCAGGTTAGCTCAAGTAGCTAACTAGCGCTAAGATAGCCTATCTGGATTAGCTAAGTAGCTACTAGCAAATACTACTGCACACATTTCCAAAGTTAACCCATCACACGATTCACCCATGATATGCACAATGACGTTACATCGATCAAACAGAATTCATGGCTAAAGCAGCGAAATAAGGAAGCGACTAGTGGGGTTATTATCTGGTTCTGGTATCTGGTTAGCTAGCCATCTAGAAACGCGTCATTTACCTGCCAGGAACCTTTGATAAGTTCCTTTTCCAGAACTGTTTTTTATTGCCGTCACTTGACATTTTCTTCCTACTATAAAACAGTGCATATACTCCAAAATCCGAGAGTTGTTCTGGTTCTGTAACGGTCTTATGTATGTTTATTTACAACTCCTCCAGAACTCAGAAGGCTGCCATGTTGCTGATGGTTCGTCTGCAGCTCCGCCTGACGCTGCCGCGCCGATGACCAATCACAAGCCAGATCAGTCTGACACTGCCTCGCCGGTGACCAATCACAAGTCAGATCAGTCTGACACTGCCTCGCCGAGGCCCAATCACAAGCTAGATCCGCCTGACACTGCCTCGCCGGTGACCAATCACAAGTGAGACTTGCCTGACCCTCCTCGGTGATGACCAATCACAATATATCCACCTGACACTGCCTCGCTGATGACCAATCACAAGTTGGATCCCCCTGACACTGCCTTGCCGATGACCAATCACAAATCAGCCAGATTGAGGCGATCGAGAATCGGACTGTCTGCTCGCGCTGACAGAATAAAATGTTCCCTGCCAAATCTATCTTAGACAGACATATACAGATATGGATAGATGTGTAGATATGCCTGTGGGGTTTATTATGAAGGGGATTAGGAGTTTGATGATGTAGGAGACAACGATGTTTTACTGTTTTGCGAAGTGATCACAGCGAAGTATTCTAATAGTCCAGAGATCTTGACTGCAAATACAACTTTTTTATTGACTTACCTGCGTAAAATAACAATACTAATCATTTAAGGAATACATAGGCGCATTTTGATCGGGTTATATAGAATAAAACAATAAAGGGCGATCGTTAGGATAGAATGGAAACTTTTACTGTAAACGTTACTTTTATCTCTATCACACTTCCCCGTGTAGGATATAATAATGTCATACACAACAGCGCCACAAGAGGGCGGAAAAGGATGAAGTCAGTCAGATCAGAGGCATGCAGTCCAAAATCTGGATCAGAATTATAAGGACTTGGTTAGCCTATAATTTATTTACCCTATCAGATGGGATTGGATCCCTCTCTAATTTAGATACGATACACGAAGGAGGACCAGAGTCCAATTTGTGCTTCACTGTCTCTAACGCACCATCTACAGGGCAGGTCAGAACCAGGCGGATCCATTTGGCCAAGTTTATAGACAATATGTGACGCTGGTCAGAATCTGATTTAAAGTTCTTAGTGGACCGATTCAGTTACATATTTCAAGGCAATTGCTCCAGCTTTAGTGCAGTTAAGAATTCCAGTAGTTAATCAATGGGCAGTATCAATGGTTTGATCATATGTGCGTGTGTGTGTATGTATTTGTGTGTTGTGGGTTTACACACTCAAGTCAATACAAAGAAAGGTGCAGAACACACAAAAAGAAGAAAATTCCAATCATTTAAATTATTTTACTTAAATTAACAAATTGTACAACATCTTTCCTCTACAGTAGTCTTCCGTTTTTAAACTTTAAAAAAATCCATGGACTTATTTTTGTGTACATTGTACAGTTTGTTTATAAATTCCTCTTCTCATCTTCTGTTCTCTGTCCTTGGTGACACAGATGATAAATAATTACTCGACTCACAGATGATTGCAGTACATGTTACTGTGCAGCAAAATACTGTCAGGGCGTATCATGAGTATTAAACATTTACACAGTTAGAAACAATAGCGTGTCAACAGCCATGAGAGTAGAGGCCAGCCTCATGACCATCTCTGCTGATTTAATGAGAGGACAATAATAAACCAAACATCATCTCGGTTGACTGGATTAAAGGTGCAGTGTGTGATCTTTGGTGGCATCTAATGGTGAGGTTGCAGATTGCAACAAACCATGGAGGTGTAAGGACACGCTTCCTAAGTAGATAAAGGGCTCATTCTAAGGTAACAAAAAAAGATTATTTCCATGGGATTATACACCAATTAAAACATACTTAAATTAATATAATACTCTATTTCTGCCAAGTCTATGCAAAATTCTACACATTGCACCTTTAACTGTACTATATGGAATGTCAGTAACATTGTACATAGTGATTAGATATTGAACTAGAATGTTCTGCTGCTGATGTCACCACAATGTGAGTTTGAAAGTTTGTAATTGGCTGACCGAGAGCAGAGATAGTCATGTGACCTGTGTGAGCCAGTCAGAGATGACATGAGAAAACAAACAATGAGGATATCCGTCTATTCTTCACAGCCCCGCCTCCACTGGGGGGCTCCAACTAGACTTCAGAAACCCAGAAATCAAAACCAACCGACCTGTAAACATGAGCTTATAGGCAGAAAGAGTGAGGAACAAAAGCATTTGGCAAAAATAAAACTAGACGTTAATATCACACAATACATTCTGTGCTTCTGATAACTCTGCCCTATAGGGTGACTAAGACCCTGTATGACGATTCCAAAGTTGGCATCTTCAGAATCGAAATACTAAAAGGCTTCCAGTTGAGGCATAAGACTAAGACGAGTCATTCAGCCAGCCAGTGAGACAGTATACTGCTTTCTTTGACAGCCATTAAAAGGGGCTCCTCACTCAAAATAAGTACTTATGTTTTCCATCAATCCAAGTAATAGATTTGGAGTAAAGCGCCTCTTTCAGCCTCTGACCTACTGTTGAGCGATCTGACCAGATACATGGTCAGACATCCTGATACTAACTGGGGGATCATTCATTCTTCCTGAAACCTCGCTGTCACGTCCACAAGTTTCATAGTCTGGAATTCTGTATATAATAAAGACGACCGACACAGACCTTATACAGGCTTTCTAACAACGGATCAGTATTGAAGCCATTAGGAGACTAAAGTCACATCCAACAGCCAAGACAGTTTTAAAGCAGTTTTAGGATAGAAAGTTGTTTTGAAAACCACCTGTTTCTCAGTTCTAAAACTGCAGATCTGACCCCATGAGTCTTCAAGACTCCAGTTTTAGGACAGATGACATTCTAGAACTACAGTACAACCATTCTAGAACTGCTGTTGTATGTGAACCCGGCTAAGCTTGCGCCAAGGACGATTAGGACACTGAATAGACTATGTTCTCGTTTGCCAAAAAAAAGACGACCCTCGAAACGATGTCAGCTCCCATGTCCCCTCAGCCAGCTTACAAAAACAACAGGAAGTGGTGACAGTTCAGTTTGGCATTACGATTCTACAGTGACACCACTCTGAGAGAAAAGACCAGCTTTAATCCAGGGTGGTGATGATCATAAAGTGACATTGGAATAATCTGCTCCCAGGCACAGGCACCCCCCCCCCCCCCCCCCCAGCTGACTGACTCCGATCCAGAGAAAGATTCTGATCATTCAGCCACACTCAACTCTTACTGTTAAACAGTACAACACACAGTTAATACTAGCAATTGGAGATGTGTTGTGGTCGCAGTAGTCATCCACAGCTGCCTCGTCAGTTAAGACTCTAGAGGCCTTAAAGGCACAGACACACATTTCCACTGAATGGTTCTGCCTCTGTGCTCTTTTTCAAAAATTCAAGAGACAAACAAAGGCAGTTACAGGAGTCAGTTCCAGGCCACCCACGTGTTTTGGGACAGGAAAAAAGTCCAGAATGTACCTTTAAGAGACAGGCATTAATTAGCATGTTCTACCAGCTGATCTAGAGTCAGTGCTTATGTTGCTCTAACAGTGAGGTTCCTGGGGTTCACACACATTCAACAGATCCAGGACCTGTATAAACCACTTTTTACTAATCCCATTGGCTGTTTGTTTCACAAAAACAACTAAATTCCAAAGAAAGGCATTCTGGAAAAGAAAAAAACATTTAACAACGTGAACATCGATCAAAGTAGCCAACACAGACAGTGCAAGTGACAGCTTGAAGTCATAATATAGTATAATACCACATCTGAGAGTTTGTGACGCGAAAAAAGACACGTGGAGTGAACGGCCGCTGCTTGTGAGAGGTGAGAGTCTGAGTGAACGACACCCGGAGACAGCAGCCTCTCTCTCCTGCAGTCACACATTCTACAGACACTCCTACAGCGGCTACAGCTGGACAGTAACACACACATCTACCACAGAAGACAGGACACAACCAGCACTGGGGCAAACAGCAGAGAGAGAGAGAGAGAGAGAGAGAGAGAGAGAGAGAGAGAGAGAGAGAGAGAGAGAGAGAGGAGGTGAAAAAGGCGAGCACACACACACACACACACACAAACGCTCCTCTACAATGTGAGAATAAGCATTCAGTCAGATAGGAGATCCAGCCTCCTGGCCATTGGTGAGATGTCTTTGATAAAAAAAAGGGGCCCCCTCACCCCTTGTCACCCCTCCTCACCCATTCAACCCCCCACCCCCCCTTCGCCCACCCTGACTCCCCTTCCCCTCACACGCGCACAAACACACACACACACACATACACACACACACACATACACATCAACCCAACACCGCCAAGATCGTTCAACCAATCACGGATGGCTCGGCATCCCACTGGCCTCCGGCCACCGGCGTCCTGGGCGGAGTGAGAGGACGGGGTGGTGTGAGCGGACGGACAGACGTAGGGAAAGAGAGAGAGGTGCTCCTTCTATCCTCCAGGGCAGGGAGCTCCGCCCCGGTGCCAAGCCCAGCGCAGGGCTCCGTCAGTGGGGCTGCGCAGAGCTAGGGCTCGGGGTTCCCTGGAGACTTGGAGGTGGTCATGATGATGTACTGGGTGAAGATGGCCTCGAACGCCTCGTCCCGGTGGATCATGGCTCCAAACACCAGCGGCTGGGGAGACAAGCACAACCCTGTTAGACAAACACAACCACTACCCTGTTAGACAAACACAACCACTACCCTGTTAGACACACACAACCACTACCCTGTTAGACAAACACAACCACTACCCTGTTAGACACACACAACCACTACCTTGTTACACAAACACAACCACTACCCTGTTTTAGACACACAACCACTACCCTGTTAGACACACAACCACTACCCTGTTAGACACACAACCACTACCCTGTTAGACAAACACAACCACTACTCTGTTAGACACACAACCACTACCCTGTTAGACACACACAACCACTACCCTGTTAGACACACACAACCACTACCCTGTTAGACAAACACAACCACTACCCTGTTAGACACACACAACCACTACCCTGTTAGACACACACAACCACTACCCTGTTAGACAAACACAACCACTACCCTGTTAGACAAACACAACCACTACCCTGTTAGACAAACACAACCACTACCCTGTTAGACAAACACAACCACTACCCTGTTAGACAAACACAACCACTACCTTGTTAGACAAACACAACCACTACCCTGTTAGACACAACCACTACCCTGTTAGACACACAACCACTACCCTGTTAGACAAACACAACCACTACCCTGTTAGACAAACACAACCACTACCCTGTTAGACACACAATCACTACCCTGTTAGACACACACAACCACTACCCTGTTAGACAAACACAACCACTACCCTGTTAGACAAACACAACCACTACCCTGTTAGACAAACACAACCACTACCCTGTTAGACAAACACAACCACTACCCTGTTAGACAAACACAACCACTACCCTGTTAGACAAACACAACCACTACCCTGTTAGACAAACACAACCACTACCCTGTTAGACACACAACCACTACCCTGTTAGACACACAACCACTACCCTGTTAGACACACAACCACTACCCTGTTAGACACACAATCACTACCCTGTTAGACAAACACAACTACTACCCTGTTAGACACACAATCACTACCCTGTTAGACAAACACAACCACTACCCTGTTAGACAAACACAACCACTACCCTGTTAGACACACAACCACTACCCTGTTAGACACACAACCACTACCCTGTTAGACAAACACAACCACTACCCTGTTAGACACACAACCACTACCCTGTTAGACACACAACCACTACCCTGTTAGACACACACAACCACTACCCTGTTAGACACACACAACCACTACCCTGTTAGACACACAACCACTACCCTGTTAGACAAACACAACCACTACCCTGTTAGACACACAACCACTACCCTGTTAGACACACAACCACTACCCTGTTAGACAAATACAACCACTACCCTGTTACACAAACACAACCACTACCCTGTTAGACACACACAACCACTACCCTGTTAGACACAACTACTACCCTGTTAGACACAACTACTACCCTGTTAGACACCCAACCACTACCCTGTTAGACACACAACCACTACCCTGTTAGACAAACACAACCACTACCCTGTTAGACAAACACAACCACTACCCTGTTAGACAAACACAACCACTACCCTGTTAGACACACAATCACTACCCTGTTAGACAAACACAACCACTACCCTGTTAGACAAACACAACCACTACCCTGTTAGACACACAACCACTACCCTGTTAGACACACAACCACTACCCTGTTAGACAAACACAACCACTACCCTGTTAGACACAACCACTACCCTGTTAGACACAACTACTACCCTGTTAGACACCCAACCACTACCCTGTTAGACACACAACCACTACCCTGTTAGACAAACACAACCACTACCCTGTTAGACAAACACAACCACTACCCTGTTAGACAAACACAACCACTACCCTGTTAGACAAACACAACCACTACCCTGTTAGACAAACACAACCACTACCCTGTTAGACACACAACCACTACCCTGTTAGACACACAACCACTACCCTGTTAGACACACAACCACTACCCTGTTAGACACACAATCACTACCCTGTTAGACAAACACAACTACTACCCTGTTAGACACACAATCACTACCCTGTTAGACAAACACAACCACTACCCTGTTAGACAAACACAACCACTACCCTGTTAGACACACAACCACTACCCTGTTAGACACACAACCACTACCCTGTTAGACAAACACAACCACTACCCTGTTAGACACACAACCACTACCCTGTT
Source organism: Borostomias antarcticus (assembly GCF_949987555.1). NCBI lineage: Eukaryota > Metazoa > Chordata > Actinopteri > Stomiiformes > Stomiidae > Borostomias > Borostomias antarcticus. Next base: position 16,196,079 of record NC_140246.1, read on the forward strand.
AGACACACAACCACTACCCTGTTAGACACACAACCACTACCCTGTTAGACACACACAACCACTACCCTGTTAGACACACACAACCACTACCCTGTTAGACACACAACCACTACCCTGTTAGACAAACACAACCACTACCCTGTTAGACAAACACAACCACTACCCTGTTAGACAAACACAACCACTACCCTGTTAGACAAACACAACCACTACCCTGTTAGACACACAACCACTACCCTGTTAGACAAATACAACCACTACCCTGTTACACAAACACAACCACTACCCTGTTAGACACACACAACCACTACCCTGTTAGACAAACACAACCACTACCCTGTTAGACAAACACAACCACTACCCTGTTAGACACACAACCACTACCCTGTTAGACACACAACCACTACCCTGTTAGACACAACCACTACCCTGTTAGACACACAACCACTACCCTGTTAGACAAACACAACCACTACCCTGTTAGACACACAACCACTACCCTGTTAGACAAACACAACCACTACCCTGTTAGACAAACACAACCACTACCCTGTTAGACACACAACCACTACCCTGTTAGACACACAACCACTACCCTGTTAGACACACAACCACTACCCTGTTAGACACACAACCACTACCCTGTTAGACACACAACCACTACCCTGTTAGACACACACAACCACTACCCTGTTAGACACACAACCACTACCCTGTTAGACACACAACCACTACCCTGTTAGACACACACAACCACTACCCTGTTAGACACACACAACCACTACCCTGTTAGACACACAACCACTACCCTGTTAGACAAACACAACCACTACCCTGTTAGACACACAACCACTATCCTGTTAGACACACAACCACTACCCTGTTAGACACACACAACCACTACCCTGTTAGACACACACAACCACTACCCTGTTAGACACACAACCACTACCCTGTTAGACACACACAACCACTACCCTGTTAGACACACAACCACTACCCTGTTAGACACACACAACCACTACCCTGTTAGACACACACAACCACTACCCTGTTAGACACACAACCACTACCCTGTTAGACAAACACAACCACTACCCTGTTAGACACACACAACCACTACCCTGTTAGACACACACAACCACTACCCTGTTAGACACACAACCACTACCCTGTTAGACACACGACCACTATCCTGTTAGACACACAACCACTACCCTGTTAGACACACGACCACTATCCTGTTAGACACACAACCACTACCCTGTTAGACAAACACAACCACTACCCTGTTAGACACACACAACCACTACCCTGTTAGACACACACAACCACTACCCTGTTAGACACACAACCACTACCCTGTTAGACACACAACCACTACCCTGTTAGACACACACAACCACTACCCTGTTAGACACACAACCACTACCCTGTTAGACACACAACCACTACCCTGTTAGACACACAACCACTACCCTGTTAGACACACAACCACTACCCTGTTAGACACACACAACCACTACCCTGTTAGACACAACCACTACCCTGTTAGACACACAACCACTACCCTGTTAGACACACAACCACTATCCTGTTAGACAAACACAACCACTACCCTGTTAGACAAACACAACCACTACCCTGTTAGACAAACACAACCACTACCCTGTTAGACAAACACAACCACTACCCTGTTAGACAAACACAACCACTACCCTGTTAGACACACACAACCACTTCCCTGTTAGACACAACCACTACCCTGTTAGACAAATACAACCATTAACACACTGGGGAGACAAACACAAACTCCACACTACCTATGTTTATTAGGGCTGTGCAAAAAAATACATACAAATGACTTCTGCAAAAAAATACATATAAATTACTACCGCAAAAAAATACATACAAATTACTACCGCAATATGTTTTTCCACGATACTGTATCGTTTTTCCATATCCATAGATATCAAAAATAATATGTATTACCCACAAGGAAAATATACAGACCAAGACAGGGAATAGATATAGATATACAAAAAAGGAAAGGAATCCAATCATCGATACATTATTCAGATTTTAAATGGATTTAAAATGTCCTTAAATTCCCTCCACCCTCAGGATCACCTCCAGGGAGCGGGGATGTATTTGAGTTGTATTTTCAGCTGTATGTTTATGTTTAAGGGAGACGGGACGGAGGCTGCCAGGATTGTTTGCAACAAACCCCCCTCCCGTCAAAGATAATCCCAGACCATTGGATAATCTAATCCCAGACTATTGGATAATCTAATCCCAGACCATTGGATAATCGAATCCCAGACCATTGGATAATCGAATCCCAGACCATTGGATTATCTAATCCCAGACAATTGGATAATCTAATCCCAGACCATTGGATTATCTAATCCCAGACCATTGGATAATCTAATCCCAGACTATTGGATTATCTAATCCCAGACCATTGGGTAATTTAATCCCAGACCATTGGATAATCTAATCCCAGACCATTGGATAATCTAATCTAAGACCATTGGATAATCTAATCTAAGACCATTGTATTATTTTTGACGTGGCGACGGCTCGCTCTAGCTCCTCCCAGCCTGGTCTGGTTCAGATTAGAAGCAACTCCCTACGAGGTTCAAGGCTCACCAGCCAATTGTTCGTTTGCTATGCCTCTGTGACCTATCATCTCTCTCAGTATGGGAGCGAGCTGGTGATTAATGTATGAGCTGTGCGCTGTGTCTGGGGGGTTACCAGGTTAGCCGCCTATGACAACAAGGCCAGTTCTGATGTTCATATAGGCTTGCTGGCCATCTGGCGTAGGGGCCATAACACCAGGCATTAGTGCTGCATGACAGTATCATAAACCAGCCTGACCAGAACAGACAGATGGTGTCACAGACCAGCCTCCTGACCGAGGCAGAGGCAGAGGAAGGAGAAGGAGAGAAGCCGTCTGTCTTTACCTTCTGTGTGGAGGGAGTGGCTATAGAGATGCCCATCCCAGAACCTGGCAGAACGGAGAGAACCTTGTACTGCAGAGAGAGGGAGAGAGAGAGAGAGAGAGAGAGAGAGAGAGAGAGAGAGAGAGAGGGAGGGAGGGAGGGGGAGAGAGGGAGAGAGAGAGAAAGGTAAAGAGAGAGAGAGGTAGAGAGAAAGAGAAGGGGAGAGAGACAGAGAGAGAGAGACATTACTCATCCCATACAGCCCACACAGGTTGTCCTAGACACACAGCTATTAAACAACAACAACGTGATGCTGCATCAAATCAAACGAGGGATCAGAGTAGTGATCTATGGAGAGATGAATACCTTCTGGATGTCTGTGATGTCAACCAACTTGATCACCTTGTTCTTCTTAGATGAGCCCGACTTGGAGCTGGAGCTCTCAAAGCAAAGGTAACTGGAGGAGAAGAGTAGGAAGAGGAGGAGGAGGAGGAAGAGGAGGAAGAGGAGGAGGAGAGACTAAGTTGGTACGTGAGCTTTGGTGATTGGCTATTGCAAACTGTGTTAAAGTCTCACATTACAGTGAACCACAACGATGGCATGGGCGACTAATTCAGCCTTGGGTTCAGTGAGCCAACAGCGCCAGAGTCATGAAGCCCGGGACCGTGTGACCCCTGACCTCTCGGTGACCCCCAGGTACTGACCTCTCGGTGACGTAGAGCACGCCGTTGCGGATGTAGTCCGTGGGCATCTTCCTGTCTCTGTTGATCAGGCAGCATCGCCAGCCATTCTCACACACTGAGACAGGGGAGGAACAAGGCAGTGTTAACACACACACACACACACACACACACACACATGCACACACGCACACAAACGCGCACACACACACATGCACACACACACACACGCACACACACAAACGCACACGCACGCGCACACAAACACACAAACGCACACACAAATGCACACATGCGCGCACCAAGACACACTTTGATGG
>NC_140246.1:16210023-16212627 GCF_949987555.1 Borostomias antarcticus
ACTCACTGAGTCGCCTCATGTTCTCTGTCAACCTGTGTGGAGGAGAAGATTCATTTTACAACACGCACACACACACACACACACACGTGACATTTCCATGGAGGAGACGATTGAAAGGTAGTGTGTGTTTGTCCAGGCAAGCTCCGGGGAGTGTAGTTTGGCAGCTCCACCACTAGGGGGCACCACAGCACAGACGCCACAGAAACCCATGGTCATCTGTCATGGGCTGGAATAATCATATGTCACAACAGCCCATCAAGTCTTATGACTCTCTAGCCTGGTGAGACCATCATCCTGATCTAGCGAGCTCCGGTTTCTCTCTCCCCCCCCCAACAATTTCACTGGGCGGGCGTACTTGCCTTGACAGACTGACTCCTTCGGCCAATCAGCGCACAGTAACAAACCCAGTCGGAAGAACGTCGAAAACGTCTTTTCCTCCACTAGTGCATACTGTTGTTTTTGTTTAATTGTTGTTATTGAGTCTATTTCTGCAATAACTGCCCTTATGGCTGTTTATTCGACTAACAACGTTACCGCTGCTCGTTTCGGGAGACTCCACTAACCTCCACTAGCCTGTATTTCACATCATCAAGTAAGGGACCCAATCAGGAAGTGAGTTCCACTGGGAGACAGAACAGCAGTTGAACGCAGTCCACGATTGGTGCCGGTCAAAATGTCATTTCTGGAAACCGTTGTTGATAGAGGGAAGGCCAGACTGATGTGGACAGACCCAGAACGTGCGCCAGGTCAAGATGCCCTCACGAGGCCATCAGCTTCCCGGTGCCTTGAGGTGGAGCTGGGTGAGTTTGATTTATGTAGCAGCAGAGGAACGCACGCACATCAAACAGAGTGCGACAGGTGCTCGACAAAAATGAATAAACTTAAGACAGAGAATATCACGGTGAGTTTTAATAAATCGGGCACAACGTTTTGGCCAAAATGGCCTTCTTCAGGTGCAATAACGTTGTGCCCGATTCATTCAAACTCACCGTGGGTGTGCGGACATTCTCTCTGTCTTGAGTCAGAGACTCCACCTCAGGGAGGGGTTTGCGGCGGTCTCACTGCAGCGCGGGGGGGGGGGGGGACTAAATCAAACGGCCCCCCTCCGACGTCGGCCGGTTAGGTCGGCTACGACGGTTCCCCGACGACTCGTGAACGGCGAGCGAATGGAGAGGCGGCGCGGCGAAGGCATCTGGTCCAGCTCACTGACCGCTTAGCGCTGAGGGGCTCCTCCGTCTCCACCGTGTTCTCCTCCGGCTGGAAGCGGAAGTCCTCGATGTAGACGCCCAGACGGTCGTACAGCCACTTCTGCAGCCGCGAGCACGCCGTGGCGCCCTCCTGCTGCTTCTCTGAGGGGGGGGGGGAGATGGAGGTGAGCACCCACGGGATGACGGGGGTGTGAAGGTTCCTGTTCTCGCCCAGACACACGGCTAACTTCTTCGTGGGCGTTTGATTCGTGAGTGTGGTACTCCAACCATCCCAGTTAAGACGTGTGTTCCCAATTCCACGTTGAACACCCATTAACCCATTAACCTAAATTAGTCACCATGTGGCTCAGGCACGCCTTTCAGTGATACACACCCGTGCAAACACACACACTCTCCGGCCCACGCACACACACACACACACACACACACACACTCACACACACACTCACACACTCACACACTCACACACTCACACACTCACACACTCTCTCTCTCACAGACACACACACACTCTCACACTCTCACACACGCACACACACTCACGCACACACACACACACACACACACACACACACACACACACACACGTGTCACTCTTACATTGCTGGCCTGTCTGCCCTAGATTATCCAACCTATTTCCAGAAATACCGGCCTCCAGTCCACCTGGAGGTAGAGCCCCGTCTCCTGTCTGGAGCTCAATCTACACACACACTGAGCAAGACCTGGCTGCCCTTCTGCTCTCACACACACACACACACGCACACACACGCACGCAGGCACGCACACATAGCACCTTGTTTTCCATGCTCACCTGTGCTGTTGGAGGGGGACGTGGGGGGCTTCCTGGCGGGCTGTGGGGGAGAGTCTTCCAACCTGACACACACACACACACACACACAGAGAGCAGAGGAAGTCATCTTAGAATTAGCACATATCTCTCTCTCTCTCTCTCTCTCTCTCTCTCTCTCTCTCTCTCTCTCTCTCTCTCTCTCTCTCTCTCTCTCTCTCTCTCTCTCATCTGGACTTCGATCATGTATTCCAGGTCCATCCTCCTCATCTTCTCTCTCTGACAGCGTCTGCTCTTAAGCTGCTCCATGTTCAGGGCCTCCTTCACCAGCTGCACCTCCCCTGCCTCCTCACACCATCTCCCCAGCAATTTAAGGTACTCGTCATCACTTTTCGAGCTCCGCATGGTCGTCCATGCGTCCATCTGTGACCTGCTCCGTCCCTACAGTCCCTAGTGTGTCTCTCAGGTCGTGTGACCAGGGCCTGGTGGTCATCCTCCGCTCAAGGCTAAACACTAACGGGGATCAAAGGCGCCATTGAAATGGCAGCTCTTCCACTTGGACCTGAGATCTGTGGTCTCTGTTGACTCATCTGCTCAGACAGGCCTCTG
>NC_140246.1:16212827-16215327 GCF_949987555.1 Borostomias antarcticus
ACCATATAGACCTCCCCACCATATAGACCTCCCCACCATATAGACCTCCCCACCATATAGACCTCCCCACCATATAGACCTCCCCACCATATAGACCTCCCCACCATACAGACCTCACCACCATATAGACCTCCCCACCATATAGACCTCCCCACCATATAGACCTCCCCACCATATAGACCTCCCCATATAGACCTCACCCCCATATAGACCTCCCCACCATATAGACCTCCCCACCATATAGACTCAGTCTGTACTGTTGTAGAACCAGGGCTCACATATCAAAAGTTCTAAAACTGCCGATTCAGTACCTGTGTGGTACCTGGTAGAACAGTACCTGTGTGGTACCTGGTAGAACAGTACCTGTGTGGTACCTGGTAGAACAGTACCTGTGTGGAACCTGGTAGAACAGTACCTGTGTGGTACCTGGTAGAACAGTACCTGTGTGGAACCTGGTGGAACAGTACCTGTGTGGAACCTGGTAGAACAGTACCTGTGTGGTACCTGGTAGAACAGTACCTGTGTGGTACCTGGTAGAACAGTACCTGTGTGGAACCTGGTAGAACAGTACCTGTGTGGAACCTGGTAGAACAGTACCTGTGTGGTACCTGGTAGAACAGTACCTGTGTGGAACCTGGTGGAACAGTACCTGTGTGGAACCTGGTAGAACAGTACCTGTGTGGTACCTGGTAGAACAGTACCTGTGTGGTACCTGGTAGAACAGTACCTGTGTGGAACCTGGTAGAACAGTACCTGAGCTTTCTGTGCGACATCCAGCACCAGCTGGAACTTCTCCGACACGGTCAGGTCCTCCTTGGGAGGCTCCTACAGGAAAACAAACGCACCACTAGTCACCTGACCCGACTCAGCACCAGGACAGGAAACCAAACACACAACTAGTCACCTGACCCGACTCAGCACCAGGACAGGAAATAGGCCCGGCCTGACGTGGACAGACAGGAAGTCAACATGACAGGAGAGATTCTTACCACTGGTTCTGAGATTTGAGGCACAATACTCCACTGAATCCTCCATCCTCTGAGAAATAGAGAGAGAGAGACAGAGAGAGAGAGAGAGAGAGAGAGAGAGAGAGAGAGAGAGAGAGAGAGAGAGAGAGAGAGAGAGGGGGGGGGGTGAGTGAGCAAGCGAGAGAGATAGAGAGAGAGAGAAAGAAAGAAAGGCCTTCAGGTCAAAAAGAACAATTTTCTGTAGGGTTCAAACAGCTAGCCTGGAAACCAGACTTCCTTGCAAAAAAATACAAATTAAAAAGAAGTTGTGTGAAGTCTGGCTTCCAGGCTACCAAACAGCACCTTACGGACCTGGACAGGGTTCTCTCTGGTTCTACCAATGCTATAAACGGTTCTATATAAGGTTTTTTGGTTGTTGTTTTTTACCTTGAGATGAGGTAGTTGAGGGACAGCCTCAGGATGGCTAGAAACAGCAACATGGGGATGGCCCAGCCGTGCCACGCCGCGTTCATATACACCTGGCACACAGAACACAGAACCATCAGAGGTTCTCCACCGGGATACAGAACACGTAGTACTATCAGAGGTTCTCCACCATGATATAGAACATGCAGTAACATCAGAAGTTCTCCTGGGGTTTATACTTTACAGTCCGAGAGGAAGACTACTCACGATGAAGGTGATAGCAGAGGTGTAGAAGGAGTGAGGAAGACTACTGTACTCACGATGAAGGTGATAGCAGAGGTATAGAAGGAGTGAGGAAGACTACTGTACTCACGATGAAGGTGATAGCAGAGGTGTAGAAGGAGTGAGGAAGACTACTGTACTCACGATGAAGGCGATAGCGGAGGTGTAGAAGGAGTGAGGAAGACTACTGTACTCACGATGAAGGCGATAGCGGAGGTGTAGATGGAGTGAGGAAGACTACTGTACTCACGATGAAGGCGATAGCGGAGGTGTAGATGGAGTGCCAGTTGGAAAGGGCCGACAAGTTCCTCATGAAGTTGGTGACAGGTCTGGATCCTCGCTCTGAAAGGAAAGATTAGTGCTGGAGTTTAATATTACATATTATTATTATTATTATTATTATTATTATATCTATATTATCACTATGTAAACTAGGAAGAATGCTTTATGGGATATTAGAGTACTATAACGTATTCAAAGTTCAAAGTTGTATTTATTTGTCACATAGTACATTATACAGGACAATAGTATGTGTGTTATACAGGACAATAGTATGTGTGTGTGTGTGTGTGTGTGTGTGTGTGCGCGCGTTGGGTATGGAGTACTCACTGAGTCGCCTCATGTTCTCTGTCAACCTGTGTGGAGGAGAAGATTCATTTTACAACACGCACACACACACACACACACACACACACACACGTGACATTTCCATGGAGGAGACGATTGAAAGGTAGTGTGTGTTTGTCCAGGCAAGCTCCCGGGAGTGTAGTTTGGCAGCTCCACCACTAGGGGGCACCACAGCACAGACGCCACAGAAACCCATGGTCATCTGTCATGGGCTGGAA
>NC_140246.1:16222827-16227827 GCF_949987555.1 Borostomias antarcticus
GTGTGTGCTGACCGATCACCTAGATACTATCTACAGGTCTATCTGGAGGAGAGTCAGCCTCCCACTATCTCTCTCCATCTCTGGAAATACGAGCAACCATGGTACTATTTTAAGAAGCAGAGAGGAAATGATAGATGTAGAGAGAGATTTACAAAGAGAGGGAGAGAAGGAGAGGGAAAAAGAGAGGGAGACAGAGAGAGAGAGAGAGAGAGGGAGAAAGAGAGTGAGACAGAGAGAGAGAGAGGGGGAGAGGGAGAAAGAGAGAGGGAGAGAGAGAGAGAGAGAAAGAGAGGGGGAGAGAGAGGGAGAGGGAGTGAGACAGATAGAGGGAGAGGGGTAGAGAGAGAGAGAGGGAGAGAGAGAGAGAGAGAGAGAGAGAGAGAGAGAGAGAGAGAGAGGGGGAGAGAGAGAGGGAGAGAGACAGATAGAGGGAGAGGAGGAGAGAGAGAGAGAGAGAGAGAGAGATAGAGAGAGAGAAAACAGGGAGAACATTCTCCATGCCGGTTCAATACACAACACATTAAGAATGGATCTGTGGATCCTGAGGTTATGCTATGGACTGTCCTGTAACCACACGCTAGCGGCTAATCTAGATTATTATGGTATGTTACCGCACAACCACATGCTAACCGCTAATCTAAAACAATGGACTCCTTATCCTCTCCTAATCCTATCGGGCGTCGTTGTTGTCGATGTACCGTGTGAGCGTGTGAACCGCTGAGCCCTGTGCACTGAGAATTCCGTCTGAGAACGGTCACGACGCGCCCCAGGGAGAACACGTTCCTGTCAGAACGGTTCTACAGTATCATACACTAACGCTGAACAAACCATGTCTGACTCTACCTCTGTCCCTCTCCAAGGCTGCTTGGCTGTACTCTATGTCCATACTGACAGCAAGGGGAGAGGAGAGGAGGGGGGGGTAAGAGAGCAGAGGAGAGGAGAGAAGTGAAGAAAGGAGGCAAGAGGAGAGCTAATGGATTCTCATGCTCCAGCGCTCCCAGAAGTCAAATGACACCAGCCACAGATAGCAGGAGATCAGTGATGCATTCAAAATACCAGCGCTAGCTTTGCATTAGCTTAGCTTCAGTAATGCTTTCACTACACCAGCGCTAGCTTTAGCATTAGCTTAGCTTCAGTAATGCTTTCACTACACCAGCGTTAGCTTTAGCATTTTCTTAGCTTTAGTGCTGCATTCTCAATACCAGCCCTAGCTTTAGCATTAGCTTAACTTCAGTGCTGCATTCTCAATAGTAGCTTTAGCATTAGCTTAGCTTCAGTGCTGGATTCACAATACCAGTCCTTTTAGCCTAGGTCCAGTGCTACATCCACCATAGCAGACCAAGCCTTATCAGTATCACGGAATACCCTCTTTGCAAAGTAGATGAATGGAAAAACACTTGAACGCTGCATTCACGCCTGTGTACACACACACCCACACAACCCACTGGCGGCTCCATGTGCCCTATCAGCACAGTACTCTGTGTACTCAGTGGGGTCGGTGGAGCAGCTAGTGTGTGTGTGTGTGTGTGTGTGTGTGTGTGAGTGAGTGAGTGAGTGTGTGTGTGTGTGTGTGTGTGTGTGCATGTGTGTGTGTGTGTGCATGTGTGGACATTAAGCACAAAACACAGTTTTGCCCAAGGCTGTGCAGTATCATTTCTCCATCCCTCCCTCCCTCTCCCCCTCTTCCTCCCTCCCTCCCTCCCTCCCTCCCTCCAATCTCTCCTCTACCCAACACTTCATTCATATTCCTCTGAATCCCTCCTAATTCTGCTGAGGTACTGAAGGAGGGATCAGTTCAGAGGATGTAGACGGGCGTGGTGGTGAACCATGCAGAAGAGTGACCGATATGGCAGCCATATTGCTGTTGTCTACTCACGCAGGAAGTGCTTCTCCAGTAAGGCGATCTCCAGGTGACCTTTGACCTCATTGAGCCGATCTGACTCATTCCTCTGGAAGTCCTGGATGGCAGCAGCCATGATGAGCGATCCTGAACCCTGGACACACACACGCAGGCACACACACATACGCACACGCATACACACACACACAAACAGACAGACCCACACATACACAGACACATGCACAGCCATCCAAGTTCTCACACACACACATGCACACACACAGGCACACACGCATGCACACACACAGGCACACACACACGCACGTGCACACGCACACATACAGTAAACAAGAAAAAAGAAAAACAATGTTAAAAGATGCATGAGAACGATACCCAGACAAACACACACACACACACACACGACTCACAGTGGCGGACGGCTGCTTCCCGCTGGTCCAGGCAGAGAGAGATGGGGCTACTGTAGCTACTGTCCTGTCCTCCCTGCTAGCAACAACACTGATGACTCACTGCTCTGACTCAGGCCTTCAGTCCATCTCCAACGACACAAAACACTCCATGCCGCACCATGCAGGTTAACACGCGTGTGTGTGTGTGTGTGTGTGTGTGTGTGTGTGTGTGTGTGTGTGTGTGTGTGTGTGTGAGAGAGAGAGAGGAGACAAGAGAATGACAGAGACAATCTGAGGAGAGAAAGAGAGCGAGACGAGGAAAGAAAGGGTAGAGAGAGAGGATAGGAGAAGGAGGAGGAGGAGAGAGAAACGGAGTGAATGAGAGGGAGAGAGATGGCAGAATGAAAGAGGAGAGGAGGAGGAGGAGGGCAGAAAGCTGCAGTGCTCGTAAGAGCCAATGCAGGTTCAGCACACCACAGCTATCAAGAGCAGGGTGTCCCTTTAACTGACACACACACCCATTTTACGCACACACACACACACACACACCCATACACACTGCAGCAGCTTCTCCCTGCAGCAGCCTGTCTGGGCCACACACACGCACACACACACACACACACACACACATGCATACACACACACAGACACACACACTCGAGCATCTTATTGTGCTGCAAACCCCAGAGACACACAGACAGACAGACAGACCCTCTCGAACAAGAGCAAGGGAGAGAGAGAGGAGGGAGAGAGGGTGGGAGAGGCAGAGAGAGAGGGAGAGAGAGAGGAGGGAGAGAGGGTGGGAGAGAGGGAGAGAGAGAGGAAGGGAGACAGAGAAAGAGACGGTCCCTGAACAAAATACATCAAACAGACCCCAAATAGGAATGTCTGGGCTCTCTAAGTGTGTCAGAGAGAGAGAGATGGGGAGGAGAGAGAGAGAGAGATGGGGAGGAGAGAGAGATAGAGAGGAGAGAGAGAGAGATGGGGAGGAAAGAGAGAGAGATGGGGAGGAGAGAGAGAGAGAGAGAGAGAGAGAGAGATGAGGAGGAGAGAGAGAGATGGGGAGGAGAGAGAGAGAGATGGGGAGGAGAGAGAGAGAGATGGGGAGGAGAGAGAGAGAGATGGGGAGGAGAGAGAGAGAGATGGGGAGGAGAGAGAGAGATGGGGAGGAGAATAGAGAGAGATGGGGAGGAGGAGAGAGAGATGGGGAGGAGAATAGAGAGAGAGATGGGGAGGAGGAGAGAGAGAGGGGAGGAGGAGGAGGGAGAGAGAGATCAAGGAGGGAGTTAGGCAAGAGATGGGGGAGAGAAAGAGAGAGAGGTGAGAGGGGGAGAGAGTTAGAGAGATAGAGACATGGAGAGAGAGTTACACAGAGAGAGACAGACAGAGATATAGAGATAGTTAGATAGTTAGTAAAAGAGAGAGAGAGAGAGAGACAGAGATAGGGTTAGATAATGAGAGAGACAGAGAGAGACAGAGATAAAGACAGAGAGAGAGAGACATGGAGATAAAGAGAGAGAGTGATAGTTAGATAGAGAGAGATAGAGAGAGATCTCCCACCCCAGGGAGGGCCTGCAGCAGCTCCTAGATCAGTTTCAGCAGATCTGTCCTCACTGAGCCGTAAGTCAACATGACCGAGACCAAGATCCCAGCGCTGCAGGAAAGGTCAGGGGTCAGGGAAACAGACCTCAGTTTGTACTGGGCTCCACCACCATAGAACACACACACACACGCATGCGCAAACGTGCATGTTTCACTCACACTCACTCCCACACACACACACACACTTAGGATTAAAAGTCAGCTCTACAGGGAACTTCAATACGACCTGAGAGAAAAGGCAAGAAGGGCTTTTTATGCCATCTGAAAATCAATCATAATGAATTTTCCAACTCAGATCTGTCGAAAAACGTCAAATCAGGAATACAACCAATTGCCCTGTATGGTAGTGTGGTGTGGGGTCCATGGGCGAATAAGGAACTTTTAAATTGGGGCAAACATCAAATTGAAACCCTTCACACTGAATAGAGAAGAGTCCTGAGACTGACCTCTGACCCTCCCCTGATAGAGAAGAGTCCTGAGGCTGACCTCTAACCCTCCCCTGATAGAGAAGAGTCCTGAGACTGACCTCTAACCCTCCCCTGATAGAGAAGAGTCCTGAGACTGACCTCTGACCCTCCCCTGATAGAGAAGAGTCCTGAGACTGACCTCTAACCCTCCCCTGATAGAGAAGAGTCCTGAGACTGACCTCTAACCCTCCCCTGATAGAGAAGAGTCCTGAGACTGACCTCTGACCCTCCCCTGATAGAGAAGAGTCTTGAGACTGACCTCTAACCCTCCCCTGATAGAGAAGAGTCCTGAGACTGACCTCTAACCCTCCCCTGATAGAGAAGAGTCTTGAGACTGACCTCTAACCCTCCCCTGATAGAGAAGAGTCCTGAGGCTGACCTCTGACCCTCCCTGATAGAGAAGAGTCCTGAGACTGACCTCTAACCCTCCCCTGATAGAGAAGAGTCCTGAGACTGACCTCTAACCCCCCCTGATAGAGAAGAGTCCTGAGACTGACCTCTAACCCTCCCCTGATAGAGAAGAGTCCTGAGACTGACCTCTGACCCTCCCCTGCCTCAGCACAGCCCTCAGGCAGTCTGGCCCAACCAAATTATCAAAAAACAAAAACAAAACTATATATTATTTATTGGAAAAATGCACCAAAAAATCAAAGTAAATTAGAATGCTATTCGGCCTACTGTACA
>NC_140246.1:16232827-16240327 GCF_949987555.1 Borostomias antarcticus
GAGAGAGAGAGAGAGTGAGAGAGAGAGAGACTCATAAGCAGCATAACTTGCATGCGCAAACAGGGCTGACATCACACACACACACACACACACACACACACACACAGCAGCAGCAGCAGCATGATGAAGTGTGGATATTAGAGCAGAGTTTCTGCAGCCCTGAGGACAGGAAAGATACACACATCACTTCTTGGGGTGCTGGAAATAGTCTCAATGAAACAAACGGAACACACACCCGTACACACAGAATAAACTTTGATTCGGACACAAAACGTTCTATTCCTTTCATTGGGTTCTGAGTATCCACAAAGCTTCTGAGAATGCTTAATGTGTGTGTGTGACTGGATAGACAGTACAAACAGAGGTAGAGTTCATCAAATAATCATGTGCTGCTATATTTCGCACCGGTGTGGTGTCCCAGCGCTCACACCCGCCTCATCGACCCGCCTATCAACGAAGCCTTGCGCATCGTGACAGGATGCCTGCGTCCCACTCCTGTTGACAACCTTCCCATCCTCACAGGCATCCAGCCTGCTGGCCTCCGCTGCACAGGAACCACACACATCTCACCTGTCGGGCCGTAGAGCCTAACCTCCTGCTCCACGACAGGCTCACTGTAACAGCAGAGCCTCCCTGGCGTCTCAAGTCCAGACACCCTTTTGTTCCTGCAGCACGGGATCTCCTGCAGCATCGAGAGATCTTAACATCAGCGAGGCAGGATGGGCGGACTTCACCTGGCGTGTGGAGTGGGAGGAGAACACCTCCAGACTCTGTGATTTCATCCCGGCCGCTGGTCCTTCCCCCACTGGGATGGACTTACCCAGACTGGCGTGGGTGAGGCTTAACCACCTCCGGACCGGCGTCGGACGCTTCCGCTCATCGATGCACAGATGGGGCTTGGCATCCTGTGCGGCGTGCGAGTGTGGCGCCGAGGAACAAAGCGCAGACCACGTCATCCAGGACTGTCCGATATACCGGACACCCAACGGAATGCGTGGCCTGATGGTTGTGGGTGACGAAACGGTGACATGGCTCCTGGAGGTGTGCCCGGATATATAGCCCGGGTGATCCCCTCACCCCTGGGGGGGAGCGGACGCAACAACATACCCACACGAAGGGGAAGGAGGAAGCTGATCGCTCAGAATAGCTTTGTATTGATTAGCAGTGACCCTTCCCTCTAACATTCCAGGAAAACGCCCCCCACAGCACAACAGAGCCACCAGACCCCCTCGCTGTAGGGGCCAAGCGTTCAGGCCTGTACCGTTCTACACACCACACCATCGTCCACTAGGCTTGTCACGGTAGTGGGTGTTCCCAGTGTTACCCGGTGTTGGGTCATACACCATGTATTCACCGAGTGATTACTTTAACACGGCCACACCGCTGTTTCCCGCCCCCCACCGTCGTCTGACATATTTCGTTAATTTCCGCATATCAACGCCCACTCATCAAACTCACACAAGTGTCTGTGATCTGCCCCTCCGCGTGCTCCCGCAGCACAGAGCGCAGTCTGGACGAATCAGGTTTCACTTTCAATTCACGTGAAGAGATCAGGGAGATGGGAGGGGAACTAGCTGGCTGTACAGTAGCTTATTCTAGCAGCGTTCAGCTCATATAATTCACACACCAATTTATGGAGGCAATTTGGAGTATGCCTGCACAGCTGGCCTGCAAATACAAACTGTGGAGACAAAACAACACGGCAATAAACAGATTCTGATTATAAAGCAGCACGGGGCTGAGTGCAACGTTTATATCTGACCTTCCTGTGATCGGCACTCGCAGGCAAGCCGTGGAGGCATCAACACCACATCCAAATACACAACAGCGCAGTTCAACGTAAGGTCTAACGTTAAAGATGAAAGTAAGCGCTCTCTGACTGTAGGCTAGACGGTGATACCGGTAACACCGGCGTTGTCACAGATTTATTAGTCAACGGGAAAACATCCACGGCGTGACACCCCACCCCTATCGCCCGCTCGTCGAGAACACGGTGAACTGGTCTAGATCTCTGTAGACCAGCGCATGTGGTGTTTGCGCCACTGAACTTTGAAATGTGCTTCCGTCTTTGTAGTGAAGGGTTTATACACTGCAAGCCTGGCATAATATGCCTCTCTGGCCAGCTGTCTGCAGGCTATTCTTGCTGACACAGACTGACGACGCCCCGCGTTGACGTTCTCAGTCACGAGGAAGTGTCGCTCTTCTGTTTTTTTCCTTGCGTATCACATTAATACACCAGCATCCCAGTCACGGCGCGTCGCTCGAGTGTGCGCTCTCAACCACAACTTCCTGTTTACCGTCTCTCTCCTTGCCAGTTGACTGGTCTTTGTGACTGAAGCTCCTGTCGTCTGTGGCGCAATAAGGAACCCTCTTTCAAAGTCACTTAGATCTTTTCCTCTCACCATCTGGAGCCAAAATCAAGGTCAACTGGGCCTGTTCCACGTGTTCATACATGCCACAAAGCATGATGGGATGTTAACTGTTAACTGTATCACGCAGCACACCTGTATGGAAGCATCTGCATTCGTTATGTATCTCCACTCATTTATTCTTTAATTTGTCATTTGCACGCGCACGCACGCACGCACACACGCACGCACGCACGCACACACGCACACACACACACACACACACGCACACACACACACACACACTCACGGGTTCTCTGGGTTCCTCCGTGTCTCTGGGCGAGGGGCGTGTCCTGGGCGGGGCGTCGTCTCCGGCCTCATTGTCGGAGGTGTTGGGTGACTCGGCCAGGTCCAGGAAGTCGTCTCTCCTGGTTCCCCGGAAGCGGATCTTGTCCAGGCGTTTCAGCATGGTGATCAACGCCACACGCCCCGGCTTCACCTTGGCATGGTGTACGGCAACCCTGCCGGGACAAACAGGACTCGATCAAATCGACTCACTCATCGGTATAAACATCGCCCACCCACACACTATGTAAACATAAACACACATCAAACATATTATGCCAAACTGTTCCACGGAGTCGAGCAGCAGGTCGCTATGACAACGGCCTGTCTGTTTAGCCCACACTGGTCTAAGGAACACACTGACGCCGGGGGACTCGTCTCAGTCACTGTGATGAAGATGATGATGATGATGGTTTAGTGTGTCTGTGAGTGAGTCACAGTGATAATGACAGAGCAGAGTCAGAGTGGTGTCACAGTGACAGACAGACAGACAGACAGACAGACAGACAGACAGACAGACAGACAGACAGACAGACAGACAGACAGACAGACAGACAGACAGACAGGACAGACAGGACAGACAGGACAGACAGACAGGCAGACAGGCAGACAGGCAGACAGACAGAGAATGAGTCCGAGCTGAGAGAGTCATGTGATTGGCAGTCACCCACAACTGGCCAACAGATATTGAGGATGTGGTCGCAGTGGCGGGTCCGTGGTCACGGTATGATCCGATGTTGGGGGAGGGGTTATGAGTAGATCTCCCAGATCCCCTAGAGCTGATTGGTTTAGGAGCAGATCTCCCAGATCCCCTAGAGCTGATTGGTTTAGGAGCAGATCTCCCAGATCCCCTAGAGCTGATTGGTTTAGGAGCAGATCTCCCAGATCCCCTAGCTGACTGGTTTAGGAGCAGATCTCCCAGATCCCCTAGAGCTGATTGGTTTAGGAGCAGATCTCCCAGATCCCCTAGAGCTGATTGGTTTAGGAGCAGATCTCCCAGATCCCCTAGAGCTGATTGGTTTAGGAGCAGATCTCCCAGATCCCCTAGAGCTGATTGGTTTAGGAGCAGATCTCCCAGATCCCCTAGAGCTGATTGGTTTAGGAGCAGATCTCCCAGATCCCCTAGAGCTGATTGGTTTAGGAGCAGATCTCCCAGATCCCCTAGAGCTGATTGGTTTAGGAGCAGATCTCCCAGATCCCCTAGAGCTGGCTGGCTGGACCGAACACTCACAGACAAGACCAGCATCTCACGACCATACACTAAAAACGCGGACACACACACACAAGCATTCACGTACACACATGCGTCCACACGTGTACGCACGTGCGTACTATACGTACGCACATGTGCGCGCACACACACACACACACTTTCCAGCAAACTGGAATCACCATGGCCGTGCTCACTGGAGGGAGAGGTGAAGAGGGAGGGAGGGAGGGGGGCTGTAAAGGGCAAGTGGAAAATTGGTAGGAGACATGCTGGGAACACACACACACACACACACACACACACACACACACACACACACACACACACACACACACACACACACACACACACACACACACACACACACACACACACACACACACACACACACACACACACACACACACACACACACACACACACACACACACACACACACACACACACACACACACACACGGGCTGGGTAGCCTGCTGTTTCGGAGAAGGTGATGACAGATTGTACTGGGATCAGAGCCGAACAGCTCTGCCTCCATCAGTCTCTCAGCAGCTCTGTGAGGGCAGAGCCTCTCTTCTACTCATCCATTCATCCTTTCATTCAATCAATTATTCAGACACAGACACACCTCCACCCACTCACTCACACAATATCACTCACACACTCTAATGGATAAGGCACGATACACAAGACAAAGAAATTAGTCACACACACAAACACACACACTCTCAGAGCCTAGCTGAAAGGCTACCTCACTCACAACTTTATTAAAGCTCTAACAACTACACAAAATGAGAACCAGTGAAAGACACTTATGTCATCCTACACACACACACACACACACTCAAACACACACTCTCTCTCTCTCTCTCTCTCTCTCTCAGAGCCTAGCTGAAAGGCTACCTCATACCTTTATTAAAGCTCTAACAACTACACACAATAAGAACCATTGATAGACACTAATGACATCCTACACACGTGCATGCACACGCGCGCACACACACACACACACACACACAAACACAAACACTCAGAGCCTAGCTGAAAAGCTACCTCACACCTTTATTAAAGGTCTAACAACAACTACACACAATGAGAACCAGTGAAAGACATCCTACACCCGCTCGCGCACACACACACACACACACACGCACGCACGCAGGCACACACACACACACACACCTACAGTACAGTACATACAGTATGTGTCCCAGTTACGTGTAGCACTCTGCAGCCTGTTGTTGGTTTGTTTACCTGTGTGGGTACAGTATCGATTGAGAGAGCCAGACTAACGGCCCCTAGGAGACACAGTGAAGTAGTAGTTCATAGATCCTGGTGACCCTGGATACAGCAGGCTTCATCCCCTAGGCTAGGGGACTCGACACAGTAAAACAGCAGCTCATAGACCCTAGTTACCCTGAATAAAATACACCTCAGCGTGAAGTACAGATGCCTGTGAGATTCTACAGGCTTGAAAAATATGAAAGTAGCATGCATAAAAGTACAGTAGGTGTGGTTGTGATGAGTGATTAATTGATTATGAATGAGTTTATGAGATTTTGAGGGACTGGTCACTTTGACTACAGTTCTCCTGTAAGTGAAGGGTTCTCAGGAACTGGTTTTGAAAGTACGGTATGTGGGAGATGACCTTCTCTGACCAGCGGACATGACGCCTGGACCATCAGAGAGGGACGGTTACGCAATCTCAAGCCCAGGTTCTGCTAGGTCGTTAGTTTTCACCTGAACAGGTGGTAAAAGGGGTATGTTCTATTCTGGCACTACCAGCAGACACTAGCTCCTCTCTGACTGAGACCCTCTGGAGAGACGAGAGGAAGGAACGGGAGATTGAGAGATTTCTGACACACAACTCTCTTGTCCTCTTTCATCGTGGAACACCTTCTCAACTATGGAACTGGTAAAAGAACATATTAATGAATGCTTCTTGTAAACTGATGTCCTGTACTAACAAAGACTTTCAGGTAAACTACAGCTAGACTAGTTGTGATAAATATCCTGGAGCAATTCTGTTGACTGTTGGGACTTGTAGAAGCGGTTTGTCGGAAACTGCAAGTCTACACTTGTCTGTCAACCCCTTTTTATATTTCAAACAATTAGATCTGCACCCTATACAGTAGTGTTGAACAGTAGTGTTAAACTCAGGTTAAAGGTGCAGCACACAATGTGTGCTTTCCTCTTAGATTTAGGAAATGTTTTGAAAGATCTTGAAAAATGCAGCCGGCCAAATCCCCCCCCCCTCCCTTCAGGCCTCAAAGGTGGCAGGCAGGCAAGGTGACAGGCAGGCAGGGTGACAGGCAGGCAGGGTGGCAGGCAGGCAGGGTGACAGGCAGGTAAGCCATCAATCGTTTCAAGTTGGCAACTCAAAATGATTGGAAGGACTTCTTACAGTCTGTATTTCATTTTAGCGTCAGAGCTCTTTATTTATTGATTGCTGTCAGGATGTAATGAGATTTGCAAAAAAATATAGAACAAAAAGTGCTTCTGAGCCAAACCGCATGCTGATGGGCAAAACCGTTTGACAGAGAGTGAATCTTAAAGTCGTCATCTTCATCTCCAATCCGCCTCCAGCTGAGCTGTGTGTGTGTGTGTGTGTGTGTGTGTGTGTGTGTGTGTGTGTGTGTGTGTGTGTGTGTGTGTGTGTGTCAGTGTGTGTGTGCGCGTGTGTCTGTGTATCGCCAGTATGATGTCAGCCCTGTTTGCGCATGCAAGTTATGCTGCTTATGAGGCTCTCTCTCTCTCTCTCTCCCTCTCTCTCTCTCCCTCCCTCCCCCTCTCTCTCTCCCTCTCTCTCTCTCTCCCCCTCCCTCTCTCTCTCTCTCTCTCTCTACATGCCTGTCTGTAAGGGGTACTGCACCCATGAACACAGTTGATCACTAAAACAAAATTCAACATATGTTCAATTCAACAGATGCATCTGCTACCGGAAGAGAGAGAGAATAACAGAAACAGATGGAGAGAAATAAAGAGGGAAAGAGAGAGAGAGAATGAAAGGGAAAGAGAGCAAAAGAGAGATGAGAGACAGAGCGATCATGAAAGAGAGAGAGAGACAGAGAACAAGAGAGATGGACAGGCAGGAAAGGAAGATAATGAGATAGACAGATGGAGGGAGGGAGAGAGAGAGAGAGAGAGAGAGAGAGAGAGAGAGAGAGAGAGAGAGAGAGAGAGAGAGAGAGAGAGAGGACGGGAGAGATCTGGCTCTACTCCAAGTTCCACACCTCAGCATCTTTCGCCGAGAGAGAGGCGACTGTTGGGAGCAGCCCGTCTGGACAGTCGGGCACCCGAGGACCAGAGTAAAGTCAGACCCATCATTCAAACTGAAAAGTCTGTTTCCATGAAACCGACAGTTCAATCGCAGAGAATCCTATAGGCTATAGACTACCATCTGTTCAATTCATCCAGTTCACACTGTGCTGTGCAAACAGCAGATTGCGATTCTTGCACTTTGCCTTCAGCACTAGATTATGCTCTTAGTCACTTGTTTTCGAAAGAAGATGCACTTGTGAGTTCTGGCAAGTAGTAGTACATTGTCTTTTCCTACGTTAAATGCAATTATTGTTAGTCGCTTTGGATAAAAGCGTCTG
>NC_140246.1:16245327-16250951 GCF_949987555.1 Borostomias antarcticus
GACTGGTGCATCACATCCTATACAAAAATTAATTACTATAGGATTTGAAGTGTCCTACTCCTATTGTAATGAGGACTGTCTGTCTATAATGCAGTAGCGTACCGTGGGGTCTTGCACAGGGTCTTCTCCGACATTGTTATTACTCCCAATGCCCCCCAACCCCCCCCTGCACACCCCGTACACACACGCAGATAGGGAGAGAAACTACGCATGTAGGGGTCAGTGGAGTCTTTTGGTTTTGATGTTCTGGGACTACTGCCTCTTGTGGTAGCAGCAATGGAATTGCAGGTCAACAACTCGACGCAAGACGCAAGAAGCATGGACAAAAAGGATTCCCTCTCCTTGGTGTGTCGGCTTACAGCCAACACACAAAAACTGGAAATGCAAGGAACCTGGTGTAAAGCATCTGACTGCCTTGACTCTTTTTCTTTTAGGATCTTTGGTTTTTCTGCTCCACTTATATGTGAAGATCCTCCATTTTACACGTCTGGTTCTTTTTCAAGATCAAACAGATTGAACCAATTGACCTTGTGACCTGCACCTGTGTGATCTGTCTCGAGTTCACAAACTTTAATAGTGCCCTCTATAGACTAGTTTTATAGCCTACTCATTTATCTATAGAAAGGTAGTCTACTTTCCCACCCATTAGATTAACAAGTAGGCTATAGAAAATATGTAGCCCACCCAAGCTTCCCTCTTTTTTAAAAGACGTGGGCCCCTATAAACTGTTCAAAATATTAATGTTTTTTTGTATGTTTGTGTAAGGAATCTCACCCTAAATTTCTATCGGTGTTCCTGCAACAAGAAATGCAAAGGGCCCCCTGAGGTCTCGGGCCCCTGGGCCTGGGCCCGGTAGGCCCGTTCGGTAATATGAAACATCCATATAAAAATGTTGACGAATTGTGCACTCGTGTTCATTGCTCATGTCACAGGTAAGGACATAATGGATCTCTATGGGCATATATACATATACATGTCCATTAGAGATCCATTATATGGTTACCTGTGACATGAGAAATGAGCTCTCGAGAGTGCAGTGTCAAAAATGTGATATGGACTATTGTATATGATCTATATAACCCCCTCAGCCCTTAAAAGCCTTTATCCCTGGAATTAACCTAATGGTCGTGCCTGCTGCTGTAATAGTTCATATTACGTCGGAGACAAAAGCGGAGATATATTGCGCTACACTCCCGTTCCCTAATTCTCCCTTCGCCTTTGAAGCACCGCGGTTAAGACCACCGGTCTAATCTGGCGCGTCTTGAATACGTCCCGGCGCAGCCAACAAAAACCCGAGTAAAAGACGGTGAGTTCCCGTGGAATGCGGGGCTCGGCGGGGGGGGAGCCGCCCGCTGTTTAACACGGGGCGCATCCGCGCTCCACGGGAGGAACGTCAGGACGTCAAGCGTTTATCACACCTGGATTCCCTTTAGACGGTGTGTCTGCGGAGCGTCATCGTCAAAATGTGAAGATCTTTCTTTGGGGGATTTTCAGTAAGTCCTATAATAGGCTGGTTTATCACTGGAGTCAGAGGTAAGGTCAGAGGTCGTCCGTTAGACCTGTTAAAGTTCCATTTCCCACAGACAGAATGTGCGGAGTGCGGAGGACCAGGTCTTAGCCTGATGTTCTGGTCAGTGTGCGGTTCTATTCATCATGGTCCTGGCTACCGTCAACAAGCTGGACTCTCACTGATGATGCCCCTCGACTGTCTGTCTTGTTGAGAATAAAAACCGTGTGTGAAGTTGTGAAGGTTGAGTGTGTGTGTATGTGGTTGTGAAAGTTCAGTGTCTGTGTGTGTGTGTGTGTGTGCGTTTGTGTGTGTGTGTTTGTGTGTGTGCGTGTGTAGTTGTGAAGTTCCGGTGTGTGTCTGTGTAGTTGAGAAGGTTCAGTGGCCCTCCTGGTAGATGCGACAGGGACTGGTCAGCACCATGGATTCATACTGGGGTGTACCACACACACACACACACACACACACACACACACACACACACACACACACAGACACACACACACACACACACTGAATCTTCACAACTTCACGCAGAGTTTTAATTCTGCTGGACCCCACAGTAGGTGGTGGGACAGACCAGGCAGACCCAATCCCTCTCCGCTATGCTTGGCGCACGCGCACACACACACGCACGCACACACACACACACACACAAGCCCTATCTGCCGTGCTTGGCACTGGGCAGTGGGGGGAAACCCTATAGGGGAAGGTCTGCCCTCTCTCTCCCTCCTAATATGAGCATCGCTCTCTCTCTCTCTCCCTCTCTCTCTCTCTCCTTATATGGGCATCACTCCTGTGGTATGTTATGTCCTCTAGTTATTACTGTTTTCCACTGTGCTGCTTTAATCTAAACATTATCTTAACTCTGATTTATTGCTGTGACTGTTACTGTCTGGTTCCCATCGGTCTCCTATCATAACGATAGACATGCTAATATAGACCCCCGCAATACACCACATACATGTCATATGTGCCCCTTTAAAACCTTCACTTTTAAATATAAACTTGATACTGCCAGTTGTAACAAGATGAAACAAGTCAAATGTTTGCCATGCTGAATTACTGATTAGACTGACTAATCAGAGGAGAGGCGTTTTACAAATTCAGCGTCTTTTTTAATTTTTACAGTCAACAATCATCAGTTTCCAGTGTCTTAAAACCATAAAAAATAAATATACATATGTTACAAAACAATTCCAGTGTCTCGGATCATAGAAACAGGAGATGAAGTACAAAACGCTGGGGAGTGAATGAGAGTGGAAAGACGGGGACAGTGTGTGTGTGTGTGTGTGTGTATGTGTGTGTGTGTGTGTGTGTGTGGGTTTGGGTGTGTGTGTGTGTGTGTGTGTGTGTGTATGTGTGTGTGTGTGTGCGTGTGCATGTGTGTGTGTGTGTGTGTTCCTGGTGGTACTTTGAACACAACAAGTTCCAGAGCGGATTCCACCTTCGTTTCACTTCACTTCAGACCATAAGACAATCTGGATGGACTGTAGTTCAACGGGTTCAATCTAGGACACATACATCAGGTATGCATGCAGTGTGTGTGTGTGTGTGTGTGTGTGTGTGTGTGTGTGTGTGTGCACATTGGACGAAGGCACAGGTCTTTGATCTGAGCAGCGCATAATTTCTCCCCAATCAGAATTCCTAGGATTTGTTTTTCTTTACAAAAAAAAGCAATCATATTCAATTTACACATATGTACTTATTTTTCTCTTCCATACGAGACACAGTTCAAATACAAAATAGACCTTTTTTTTTGAAATATCTACAAATTAATTACACTCTAAAAACATTGGGCTGAGGCTGGTTCCAGTCTGAAAACATGAGCGAAGGGCACTTGGTGAGCTTCTGAGTGAGCTAGTCTGAGTACCCTAGTCTCTGTCAGAGTAGTCTGATCTAGCCAGTCTGATAGCTAGTCTGAGTTAGCTAGTCTCTGACTTAGCTAATCTTTAATTGAGTCTTTAAATGAGCTAGTCTGAGTTAGCATCCTAGCATCCTGATGATCCAGCATAGATCAGAACAGTGAATCATGGGTAATCATCTGAGGTTTTCACTTTTATACAGCTTAGCGTCGGCCCAGCCCTCGGGAACTGGGCGGCTTCCTGTAAGAGTGCCCCAGTGCCCGATGGGATTTGTAGTGCTCTTCCTCTGGACTACATCCCAGGCTGGATTAGCCAATAGGAGGACGCTCCTCCTCAGTCCACAGTGGTCATGCATCCACACCTTCAGTCTGTGCTGTGGCTCCGATCAAGAGGAAGTCACTTATTCTGAGATCACAGTGCATTGTGGGGGATGGAGTCTTTCTCCGGTCCCCTCTTTAGTGGTTTGGCACAGGGGGTTACGTTTATCCTGTAGCACACACCCCCACTTCTCTTACTTGGTTTAGTCCAACACGCATTCCCTTTATCAGTTCTTCAGGCTAGTTCTTGTCTTGGTTGAGGCAGGCCTGCGTTGGGCTGGTCCACCTCTCTGTGTGCGGAGGGGGGGTGGGGGTGGGGGGGGTTCAGTTGGCCCCCTCTCCTGCAGTGTCCTCTCTTTCATTCTCATCTCCGTCCTTCCTTCCGTTCCCTGTTCTCTCTCTTCTCTACTTCTCTCTTCTTCCCTCTGCTTGTCTTCCTCTCCTCTCTCTCTCCCCCTCTCACAGGGGCAGGCTGGTTGCTTTCCTGATGGGTCAGATCGAAGTTTCATTACTGCCGCTGTACCAGGAGAGAGGTGAGGGGGAGGAGGGAGAGAGGTGAGGGGGAGAGGGGGAGGAGGGAGAGAGGTGAGGGGGAGGAGGGAGAGAGGTGAGGGGGGAGGAGGGAGAGAGGTGAGGGGGAGAGGGGGAGGAGGGAGAGAGGTGAGGGGGAGGAGGGAGAGAGGTGAGGGGGGAGGAGGGAGAGAGGTGAGGGGGAGGAGGGAGAGAGGTGAGGGGGAGGAGGGAGAGAGGTGAAAGGGAGAGGGGGAGGAGGGAGAGAGGTGAGGGGGAGGAGGGGGGAGGAGGGGGAGGAGGGAGAGAGGTGAGGGGGAGGAGGGGGGAGGAGGGGGAGGAGGGAGAGAGGTGAGGGGGAGGAGGGGGGAGGAGGGGGAGGAGGGAGAGAGGTGAGGGGAGGAGGGGGAGGAGGGAGAGAGGTGAGGGGAGGAGGGGGGAGGAGGGAAGGGAGGGAGGGAGCGGGGGAGGAGGAAGGGAGGGAGGGACAGAGGGAGGGAGGGAGAGAAGGAGGCAGGAAGGAAAGGAGAGGGGGGGGTAGGGGAGAGAGGGAGAGAGGTAGGGCGGAGGAGATAGGGATGGAGGGATGGAGGAGAGGAAACGTGCAGTGTTAGATGAGTGCAGGGATGCAGGCAGTCAGCATGCAGCATTCCAGTGTGCTGGGTACCTTACATTCACTCACAACAACACATGCTTTATAAAGGGGTTATAACATATATCAGCCCGGCTATTCAGCAGGTTATAACCCAGGAATACTGTACGACTATGTACATGCAGATTCCACAGTCTACTGATGCATTCAGACTTTACTGAAGGTGTTACCGTACCATTATCAACTTGTATGCATACAGTATCATATACATGTGTGTTGCTCTATGCCGCAGTCCTGTTTTAAAATATGTATCAGCATTGTATTGTTAAGATGCCAAAACTACACACAAGCGTCTAAGAACTACAGAATAACATCACCCGTCACGTGACTACCCACTCTGAGTCTGATTCGTTGCCTCCGTTGACAGTCCCGGACTTCAGGCTCATGGCCACGCCCCCGTTCTGCTGCTCGCGCGGCGCCGGCGGCCGCTGCGGCGTCTTGATGATGACGCTGTGGTTGCCGTGGTTACCGGGCATCCTGCCGCCGTCGTTGGAGGCGATGGAGGAGGGTCGGGAGGAGTTGGGGGCGTTGGCGAGGGCGGGGCCGGACGGCGGCGGGGGGGAGATGGTCGGGGGGTTGTACTCGCCCAGCTTCTCACGCAGCTTGTTCTTCATGTTCTTGTCGGTCAGCGGCGGCGGGTACGAGATCTTGTTCTTCAGAATACCTGGGGAGGAACACGCTTTAGAACCTGGGAGCTTACGAGGAAAAACTAACTAAAACTGAAAATGTGCTTTGGGTGTAATATAGGGAACTTTCTAGGTGTATCAGTTATG
>NC_140246.1:16253651-16278651 GCF_949987555.1 Borostomias antarcticus
AAACGTGCATGTTTCACTCACACTCACTCCCACACACACACACACACTTAGGATTAAAACTCAGCTCTACAGGGAACTTCAATACGACCTGAGAGAAAAGGCAAGAAGGGCTTTTTATGCCATCTGAAAATCAATCATAATGAATTTTCCAACTCAGATCTGTCGAAAAACGTCAAATCAGGAATACAACCAATTGCCCTGTATGGTAGTGTGGTGTGGGGTCCATGGGCTAATCAGGAACTTTCTAATTGGGGCAAACATCAAATTGAAACCCTTCACACTGAATAGAGAAGAGTCCTGAGACTGACCTCTGACCCTCCCCTGATAGAGAAGAGTCCTGAGACTGACCTCTAACCCTCCCCTCATAGAGAAGAGTCCTGAGACTGACCTCTAACCCTCCCCTGATAGAGAAGAGTCCTGAGACTGACCTCTAACCCTCCCCTGATAGAGAAGAGTCCTGAGACTGACCTCTAACCCTCCCTGATAGAGAAGAGTCCTGAGACTGACCTCTAACCCTCCCCTGATAGAGAAGAGTCCTGAGACTGACCTCTAACCCTCCCCTGATAGAGAAGAGTCCTGAGACTGACCTCTAACCCTCCCCTGATAGAGAAGAGTCCTGAGACTGACCTCTAACCCTCCCCTGATAGAGAAGAGTCCTGAGACTGACCTCTAACCCTCCCCTGATAGAGAAGAGTCCTGAGACTGACCTCTAACCCTCCCCTGATAGAGAAGAGTCCTGAGACTGACCTCTGACCCTCCCCTGATAGAGAAGAGTCTTGAGACTGACCTCTAACCCTCCCCTGATAGAGAAGAGTCTTGAGACTGACCTCTAACCCTCCCCTGATAGAGAAGAGTCCTGAGACTGACCTCTGACCCTCCCTGCCTCAGCACAGCCCTCAGACAGTCTGGCCCAACCAAATTATCAAAAAACAAAAACAAAACTATATATTATTTATTGGAATAATGCACCAAAAAATCAAAGTAAATTAGAATGCTATTCGGCCCTAAATCGAGAGTACACAGTGGTAGACTACTGTATCTGACCACTGATACTAATCCAAAACTGAGGAGGACATTGACTATGTACAGACTCAGTGACACAGCCTGGCATTAGAACCAGAACCACACAGGCAGAGAGGACCGGCTGTATTCACTCTGCTCCCAAGGAGAGGAGGAGACAGGTGTGTCAAGAGATAGGAAGTCCCCATGCAGAAGAAACTGAGACATAACAACCATTCGGCCTAGAGGCTCTGAGAGAAGTGGGAAGAATGATTAGTGAAATGAGATGAATTAAGTGATTAAATAATGGTAATTACTAGCTAATGCACAGAGGTAATGATGTTATCTGTGTTAAAATAGATTTTAGTACTAGGGATCTAGAAATGTTTAGAAGTGACACGATTATGATAGAATTTGCATTTTACTACTTTGTAACACAAATTAAAGTAAGGACAAGCCTGAACATGCTTGTTCAAGATCAAGAAAACCCTTAGTCATCATGATTGTTTTGGAGCATTGTTTCCTGTGCCAGAATGATATCAGAGATGAAATGTGTGTCACGAGAATTTGGTGAGCATGTGACTGACTGATGATTGTGTTTGGAGGAGAGGTGTTTATTTTGATTCGTTGAAATATACCTTTCCTATTCAGGCAGCATGACTTAGCTTATGACTATAAGAGTTAACCAGCTGTGATAGCATGTAGCTGATAGATATGAGTAGTGAACTGAATGGGCTAGGAGCAAAGTTCTCTTCACATTCAACTGTGCATGGGGCCTTCCACAAGCCTTAATCCACTTTAAACATTTTACAACTGTGTTTTAGGTTTCTGTAGTCTTTCTGGATATCTCTGGTCATTACTGCACATTCCCCAAGCACATCTAAGAACATTTTTCTTCAAACTAATGTCTAATCTATGAACACAAAAACACAGAACAAGCTTTGTTTGTGGGACATCATGGCAGCACTATCGCAAGGGGCGTGGTCTTAAGAAATCAGGCAACCTTATTGGTTATTATTCTCCGTGTGATTGACAGGTGGGAAAGGTCTATTGATGTAATGGCTGATGTGATGGTAGGAAAGACAGATGAGAGAAAGAGTATAAAAGCTAGGGAGCAGCAATGCTCCTGGGGATTCTCCAACTGGGGGGCTTGTAGAAGATTTTTAACTGATCTAGTCAAAAAGGATTTGCCAAGATTCGCTCAAACAGGTTAAGTCTGGTTTATTGAGAAAACATACGAGCGCAAGGACTTCAGGACAACGCACGTGAGTGGTTTATCCAAGTGAAGTGCCCCCGTCTGGTCTTGCACGGCCTTATATTCAAGCAATACACAGGTATGGCGCTTCCAGGATGTGATTGGCTAACCCATTGTACACGTCATCAACAGTGGTCAAGGGATACAGAGAAAGCACGGTACACTTTGAATATAGACAATGGAATAATGGCTTAGGCCAAACGGGAAGTCTGAGGTGTGAGGTCTTCCTGTCATGGTGAGGACACCACGGCAGGGGTGTCTTACAAAGAAGAGAGGAAGACAGGTTTAGAGGTGTTTGGAATAGCAAAAGGCAGGGGACTCGATCAATAGGTTTTAAGAACAAAGGCTGAGATCTGAAAGGTCTTGAGGCCAGTTGTAAAATTCCATGACAGGCTATGGCCTGCCACCCAGGAGGAGATCTGGAACCAGAATCCAGTCTACAACAACAATGAACATTGAAGGGAGAATTCTCCCATCTGGACCCAAAGGGCCATGACTCAGGGAAAGGAGCAATATCTGCTCTCTTGTATTCGTATAAAGTTAGTTTTATGCAGTTTAGGATCTGACAGGTTACCCTAGACTCTAAAAATAACATGTCCCTACAGTAAAAGTATACTTACTGTTCAATGTAATCCAGCATGAGTAAAAAGGAGAAAGTGCACACCGTAGGTGGTTGAAAATAACGGGTGTAATATACTAGAACAAGAAAAGAAACCGCACACTCAAGCTCTCCATGCTGGGTGATTTATTAAGACGTTAGTGGCTTTTGTCAAAGTCTTGTACACACATTGTTGATTTGATTGATTGATTGATTGATTGACTGACTGACTGACTGACTGACTGACTGACTGACTGACTGACTGACTGACTGACTGACTGACTGACTGACTGACTGACTGTTTGATTACCTAAACCCCAGCGACAGTACAGGGTAGAGATAGATACAAAGGTAGACAGAGATAGAGAGATAGAGATAGAGGTAGAGGTAGAGATAGAGGGATAGAGGGAGAGCGATAGAGATAGAGGTAGAGATAGAAGAAAGAGAGATAGAGATAGAAGAAAGAGAGATAGAGGTAGAGATAGAAGAAAGAGAGATAGAGATAGAAGAAAGAGAGATAGAGGTAGATAGAGAGAGAGAGAGAGAGAGAGAGAGAGAGAGAGAGAGAGAGAGATAGATAGATAGATAGATAGAGAGGTAGAGAGGTAGAGATAGAAAAAGAGAGATAGAGAGAGAGGTAGAGATAGAGAGATAGAGGTACTGTAGAGAGATAAAGATAGACAGAGAGACAGAGGTAGAGAGATAGAGATAGATAGAGAGATAGAGAGAGAGGTAGAGATACTGTAGAGGTAGAGAGCAAGAGGTGGAGAGAAAAAAAGAGAGATAGAGAGATAGAGGTAGAGATAGAGGTACTGTAGAGAGATAGAGGTAGAGAGATAGAGGTAGAGGTAGAGATAGAGGTAGACAGCTACAGGTAGAGAGATAGATAGATAGAAAAAGAGATAGAGAGATAGAGATAGACAGAGAGATAGAGGTAGAGATAGATGTACAGTACTGTAGAGAGATAGAGGTAGAGAGGTAGAGGTAGAGAGATAAAGATAGAGGTAGAGGTAGAGATAGAGGTAGAGGTATAGAGGTAGAGGTAGAGGTAGAGGTAGAGGTAGAGATAGAGATAGAGGTAAAGAGGTAGAGAGGTAGAGGTAGACAGATAGAGATAGAGGTAGAGGTAAAGAGGTAGAGGTAGAGAGATAGAGATAGAGGTAGAGGTAGAGAGCTACAGGTAGAGAGGTAGGGATAGAAAAAGAGAGATAGAGAGATAGAGATAGACAGAGAGATAGAGGTAGAGATAGATGTATAGTACTGTAGAGAGATAGAGGTAGAGGGATAGAGGTAGAGAGAGAGATAGAGGTAGAGAGGTGGAGGTAGAGAGATAGAGGTAGAGAGATAGAGGTAGAGAGATAGAGGTAGAGGGATAGAGGTAGAGGTAGAGAGATAGAGGTAGAGAGGTGGAGGTAGAGAGGTAGAGAGATAGAGGTAGAGGGGTAGAGGTAGAGAGGTGGAGGTAGAGAGGTAGAGAGAGAGAGGTAGAGAGATAGAGGTAGAGAGGTAGAGATAGAGAGATAGAGGTAGAGGTAGAGAGATAGAGGTAGAGATAGAGGGAGAGAGATAGAGGTAGAGAGATAGAGGTAGAGAGATAGAGATAGAGAGATAGAGATAGAGAGCTAGAGGTAGAGAGATAGAGAGATAGAGGTAGAGGTGGAGAGGTAGAGGGATAGTGGTAGAGGTAGAGAGGTAGAGGTAGAGATAGAGGTAGAGATGTAGAGGTAGAGAGGTAGAGATAGAGAGGTAGAGGTAGAGAGGTAGAGGTAGAGAGGTAGAGAGATAGAGGTAGAGGTAGAGAGGTAGAGAGGTAGAGAGAGAGAGGTAGAGAGATAGAGGTAGAGGTAGAGAGGTAGAGGTAGAGAGGTAGAGGTAGAGAGGTAGAGAGAGAGAGGTAGAGAGATAGAGGTAGAGAGGTAGAGGTAGAGAGATAGAGAGATAGAGAGGTAGAGAGGTGGAGGTAGAGGTAGAGAGGTAGAGAGGTATAGGTAAAGGGGGAAAGGTAGAGAGCTAGAGATAGAAGTAGAGAGGTAGAGGTAGAGAGGTAGAGAGATAGAGGTAGAGAGGTAGAGGTAGAGAGGTAGAGAGGTAGAGAGGTAGAGAGGTAGAGAGATAGAGGTAGAGGTAGAGAGGTAGAGGTAGAGAGATAGAGGTAGAGAGGTAGAGAGGTAGAGGTAGAGAGATAGAGGTAGAGGTAGAGAGGTAGAGGTAGAGAAGTAGAGAGAGAGAGAGGTAGAGGTAGAGAGATAGAGATAGAGATAGAGATAGAGATAGAGATAGAGATAGAGAGAGAGGTAGCGGTAGCGGTAGAGAGGTAGAGGTAGAGAGATAGAGATAGAGAGAAAGAGGTAGAGAGGTAGAGAGATAGAGAGGTAGAGGTAGAGAGATAGAGGTAGAGAGGTAGAGGTAGAGAGAGAGGTAGAGAGGTAGAGGTAGAGAGGTGGCATCATCTCATGTGGGTGGTGTGTGTGTGGGGCGGGGGTATTGTTTGTGTGTTTGTTTGTTTGTTTGTGTGTTTGTGTGTGTGTGTGTGTGTGTGTGTGTGTGATTTCCTCTGTTGGCGGTGGAACACCCTCACAGCATGGATGAGTCACACTCAATAAACTAAGAATAAACAGTCTCCACAGAGAGAATGTTACATCAGACATGCAGTCATATTGATGAGGGATAGAGGAGGATTCCTCAAGTGTGTTTCCTGAGACCTCTGCTGTGACCTCTCACCCCAACCCACCATCACTGGCTCAAGAAGGTGCACTACTCTGACACACACACACAATGTGCCTGGAGGACAGAAGTGGAGAGGAAAGGAGGAAATTACAAAACCAAATACATCTTATCTAATCTATACTAAGTGTTAATCTGGGGAGCTAGAGAGAGAGAGGGGGGGGGGAGAGTGAGAGAGAGAGAGAGAGAGAGAGAGAGAGAGAGTGAGAGAGAGAGAGACTCATAAGCAGCATAACTTGCATGCGCAAACAGGGCTGACATCACACACACACACACACACACACACACGCAGCAGCAGCAGCAGCATGATGAAGTGTGGATATTAGAGCAGAGTTTCTGCAGCCCTGAGGACAGGAAAGATACACACATCACTTCTTGGGGTGCTGGAAATAGTCTCAATGAAACAAACGGAACACACACCCGTACACACAGAATAAACTTTGATTCGGACACAAAACGTTCTATTCCTTTCATTGGGTTCTGAGTATCCACAAAGCTTCTGAGAATGCTTAATGTGTGTGTGTGACTGGATAGACAGTACAAACAGAGGTAGAGTTCATCAAATAATCATGCGCTGCTATATTTCGCACCGGTGTGGTGTCCCAGCGCTCACACCCGCCTCATCGACCCGCCTATCAACGAAGCCTTGCGCATCGTGACAGGATGCCTGCGTCCCACTCCTGTTGACAACCTTCCCATCCTCACAGGCATCCAGCCTGCTGGCCTCCGCTGCACAGGAACCACAGCACATCTCACCTGCCGGGCCGTAGAGCCTAACCTCCTGCTCCACGACAGGCTCACTGTAACAGCAGAGCCTCCTCGGCGTCTCAAGTCCAGACACCCTTTTGTTCCTGCAGCACGGGATCTCCTGCAGCATCGAGAGATCTTAACATCAGCGAGGCAGGATGGGCGGACTTCACCTGGCGTGTGGAGTGGGAGGAGAACACCTCCAGACTCTGTGATTTCATCCCGGCCGCTGGTCCTTCCCCCACTGGGATGGACTTACCCAGACTGGCGTGGTTGAGGCTTAACCACCTCCGGACCGGCGTCGGACGCTTCCGCTCATCGATGCACAGATGGGGCTTGGCATCCTGTGCGGCGTGCGAGTGTGGCGCCGAGGAACAAAGCGCAGACCACGTCATCCAGGACTGTCCGATATACCGGACACCCAACGGAATGCGTGGCCTGATGGTTGTGGGTGACGAAACGGTGACATGGCTCCTGGAGGTGTGCCCGGATATATAGCCCGGGTGACCCCCTCACCCCTGGGGGGGAGCGGACGCAACAACATACCCACACGAAGGGGAAGGAGGAAGCTGATCGCTCAGAATAGCTTTGTATTGATTAGCAGTGACCCTTCCCTCTAACATTCCAGGAAAACGCCCCCCACAGCACAACAGAGCCACCAGACCCCCTCGCTGTAGGGGCCAAGCGTTCAGGCCTGTACCGTTCTACACACCACACCATCGTCCACTAGGCTTGTCACGGTAGTGGGTGTTCCCGGTGTTACCCGGTGTTGGGTCATACACCATGTATTCACCGAGTGATTACTTTAACACGGCCACACCGCTGTTTCCCGCCCCCCACCGTCGTCTGACATATTTCGTTAATTTCCGCATATCAACGCCCACTCATCAAACTCACACAAGTGTCTGTGATCTGCCCCTCCGCGTGCTCCCGCAGCACAGAGCGCAGTCTGGACGAATCAGGTTTCACTTTCAATTCACGTGAAGAGATCAGGGAGATGGGAGGGGAGGGGAACTAGCTGGCTGTACAGTAGCTTATTCTAGCAGCGTTCAGCTCATATAATTCACACACCAATTTATGGAGGCAATTTGGAGTATGCCTGCACAGCTGGCCTGCAAATACAAACTGTGGAGACAAAACAACACGGCAATAAACAGATTCTGATTATAAAGCAGCACGGGGCTGAGTGCAACGTTTATATCTGACCTTCCTGTGATCGGCACTCGCAGGCAAGCCGTGGAGGCATCAACACCACATCCAAATACACAACAGCGCAGTTCAACGTAAGGTCTAACGTTAAAGATGAAAGTAAGCGCTCTCTGACTGTAGGCTAGACGGTGATACCGGTAACACCGGCGTTGTCACAGATTTATTAGTCAACGGGAAAACATCCACGGCGTGACACCCCACCCCTATCGCCCGCTCGTCGAGAACACGGTGAACTGGTCTAGATCTCTGTAGACCAGCGCATGTGGTGTTTGCGCCACTGAACTTTGAAATGTGCTTCCGTCTTTGTAGTGAAGGGTTTATACACTGCAAGCCTGGCATAATATGCCTCTCTGGCCAGCTGTCTGCAGGCTATTCTTGCTGACACAGACTGACGACGCCCCGCGTTGACGTTCTCAGTCACGAGGAAGTGTCGCTCTTCTGTTTTTTTCCTTGCGTATCACATTAATACACCAGCATCCCAGTCACGGCGCGTCGCTCGAGTGTGCGCTCTCAACCACAACTTCCTGTTTACCGTCTCTCTCCTTGCCAGTTGACTGGTCTTTGTGACTGAAGCTCCTGTCGTCTGTGGCGCAATAATGAACCCTCTTTCAAAGTCACTTAGATCTTTTCCTCTCACCATCTGGAACCAAAAT
Organism: Borostomias antarcticus; assembly: GCF_949987555.1. Lineage (NCBI taxonomy): Eukaryota > Metazoa > Chordata > Actinopteri > Stomiiformes > Stomiidae > Borostomias > Borostomias antarcticus. The sequence goes on from NC_140246.1 coordinate 16,261,837, forward strand.
CAAGGTCAACTGGGCCTGTTCCATGTGTTTATACATGCCACAAAGCATGATGGGATGTTAACTGTTAACTGTATCACGCAGCACACCTGTATGGAAGCATCTGCATTCGTTATGTATCTCCACTCATTTATTCTTTAATTTGTCATTTGCACGCGCACGCACGCACGCACACACGCACGCACGCACACACGCACACACACACACACACACACACGCACACACACACACAGACACTCACGGGTTCTCTGGGTTCCTCCGTGTCTCTGGGCGAGGGGCGTGTCCTGGGCGGGGCGTCGTCTCCGGCCTCATTGTCGGAGGTGTTGGGTGACTCGGCCAGGTCCAGGAAGTCGTCTCTCCTGGTTCCCCGGAAGCGGATCTTGTCCAGGCGTTTCAGCATGGTGATCAACGCCACACGCCCCGGCTTCACCTTGGCATGGTGTACGGCAACCCTGCCGGGACAAACAGGACTCGATCAAATCGACTCACTCATCGGTATAAACATCGCCCACCCACACACTATGTACATAAACACACATCAAACATATTATGTCAAACTGTTCCACGGAGTCGAGCAGCAGGTCGCTATGACAACGGCCTGTCTGTTTAGCCCACACTGGTCTAAGGAACACACTGACGCCGGGGGACTCGTCTCAGTCACTGTGATGAAGATGATGATGATGATGGTTTATAGTGTCTGTGAGTGAGTCACAGTGATAATGACAGAGCAGAGTCAGAGTGGTGTCACAGTGACAGACAGACAGACAGACAGACAGACAGACAGACAGACAGACAGACAGACAGACAGACAGACAGACAGACAGACAAGACAGACAGAGAATGAGTCCGAGCTGAGAGTCATGTGATTGGCAGTCGCCCACAACTGGCCAACAGATATTGAGGATGTGGTCGCAGTGGCGGGTCCGTGGTCACGGTATGATCCGATGTTGGGGGAGGGGTTACGAGCAGATCTCCCAGATCCCCTAGAGCTGACTGGTTTAGGAGCAGATCTCCCAGATCCCCTAGAGCTGATTGGTTTAGGAGCAGATCTCCCAGATCCCCTAGAGCTGATTGGTTTAGGAGCAGATCTCCCAGATCCCCTAGAGCTGATTGGTTTAGGAGCAGATCTCCCAGATCCCCTAGCTGATTGGTTTAGGAGCAGATCTCCCAGATCCCCTAGAGCTGATTGGTTTAGGAGCAGATCTCCCAGATCCCCTAGAGCTGACTGGTTTAGGAGCAGATCTCCCAGATCCCCTAGAGCTGATTGGTTTAGGAGCAGATCTCCCAGATCCCCTAGAGCTGATTGGTTTAGGAGCAGATCTCCCAGATCCCCTAGAGCTGATTGGTTTAGGAGCAGATCTCCCAGATCCCCTAGAGCTGATTGGTTTAGGAGCAGATCTCCCAGATCCCCTAGAGCTGACTGGCTGGACTGAACACTCACAGACAAGACCAGCATCTCACGACCATACACTAAAAACGCGGACACACACACACAAGCATTCACGTACACACATGCGTCCACACGTGTACGCACGTGCGTACTATACGTACACACATGTGCGCGCACACACACACACACACTTTCCAGCAAACTGGAATCACCATGGCCGTGCTCACTGGAGGGAGAGGTGAAGAGGGAGGGAGGGAGGGAGGGGGGCTGTAAAGGGCAAGTGGAAAATTGGTAGGAGACATGCTGGGAACACACACACACACACACACACACATACACACACACACACACACACACACACAGGCGCTGGGTAGCCTGCTGTTTCGGAGAAGGTGATGACAGATTGTACTGGGATCAGAGCCGAACAGCTCTGCCTCCATCAGTCTCTCAGCAGCTCTGTGAGGGCAGAGCCTCTCTTCTACTCATCCATTCATCCTTTCATTCAATCAATTATTCAGACAGACACACCTCCACCCACTCACTCACACAATATCACTCACACACTCTAATGGATAAGGCACGATACACAAGACAAAGAAATTAGTCACACACACAAACACACACACTCTCAGAGCCTAGCTGAAAGGCGACCTCACTCACAACTTTATTAAAGCTCTAACAACAACTACACAAAATGAGAACCAGTGAAAGACACTTATGTCATCCTACACACACACACACACACACACACACTCAAACACACACTCTCTCTCTCTCTCTCAGAGCCTAGCTGAAAGGCTACCTCATACCTTTATTAAAGCTCTAACAACTACACACAATAAGAACCATTGATAGACACTAATGACATCCTACACACGTGCATGCACACGCACACACACACACACACACACACACACACACACACACACACACAAACACTCAGAGCCTAGCTGAAAAGCTACCTCACACCTTTATTAAAGGTCTAACAACAACTACACACAATGAGAACCAGTGAAAGACATCCTACACCCGCTCGCGCACACACACACGCACGCACGCAGGCACACACACACACACACACACACCTACAGTACAGTACATACAGTATGTGTCCCAGTTACATGTGTAGCACTCTGCAGCCTGTTGTTGGTTTGTTTACCTGTGTGGGTACAGTATCGATTGAGAGAGCCAGACTAACGGCCCCTAGGAGACACAGTGAAGTAGTAGTTCATAGATCCTGGTGACCCTGGATACAGCAGGCTTCATCCCCTAGGCTAGGGGACTCTACACAGTAAAACAGCAGTTCATAGACCCTAGTTACCCTGAATGAAATACACCTCAGCGTGAAGTACAGATGCCTGTGAGATTCTACAGGCTTGAAAAATATGAAAGTAGCATGCATAAAAGTACAGTAGGTGTGGTTGTGATGAGTGATTAATTGATTATGAATGAGTTTATGAGATTTTGAGGGACTGGTCACTTTGACTACAGTTCTCCTGTAAGTGAAGGGTTCTCAGGAACTGGTTTTGAAAGTACGGTATGTGGGAGATGACCTTCTCTGACCAGCGGACATGACGCCTGGACCATCAGAGAGGGACGGTTACGCAATCTCAAGCCCAGGTTCTGCTAGGTCGTTAGTTTTCACCTGAACAGGTGGTAAAAGGGGTATGTTCTATTCTGGCACTACCAGCAGACACTAGCTCCTCTCTGACTGAGACCCTCTGGAGAGACGAGAGGAAGGAACGGGAGATTGAGAGATTTCTGACACAACTCTCTTGTCCTCTTTCATCGTGGAACACCTTCTCAACTATGGAACTGGTAAAAGAACATATTAATGAATGCTTCTTGTAAACTGATGTCCTGTACTAACAAAGACTTTCAGGTAAACTACAGCTAGACTAGTTGTGATAAATATCCTGGAGCAATTCTGTTGACTGTTGGGACTTGTAGAAGCGGTTTGTCGGAAACTGCAAGTCTACACTTGTCTGTCAACCCCTTTTTATATTTCAAACAATTAGATCTGCACCCTATACAGTAGTGTTAAACAGTAGTGTTAAACTCAGGTTAAAGGTGCAGCACACAATGTGTGCTTTCCTCTTAGATTTAGGAAATGTTTTGAAAGATCTTGAAAAATGCACCCGGCAAAATCCCCCCCCTCCCTTCAGGCCTCAAAGGTGGCAGGCAGGCAGGGTGACAGGCAGGCAGGGTGGCAGGCAGGCAGGGTGACAGGCAGGCAGGGTGACAGGCAGGTAAGCCATCAATCGTTTCAAGTTGGCAACTCAAAATGATTGGAAGGACTTCTTACAGTCTGTATTTCATTTTAGCGTCAGAGCTCTTTATTTATTGATTGCTGTCAGGATGTAATGAGATTTGCAAAAAAATATAGAACAAAAAGTGCTTCTGAGCCAAACCGCATGCTGATGGGCAAAACCGTTTGACAGAGAGTGAATCTTAAAGTCGTCATCTTCATCTCCAATCCGCCTCCAGCTGAGCTGTGTGTGTGTGTGTGTGTGTGTGTGTGTGTGTGTGTGTGTGTGTGTGTGTGTGTGTGTGTGTGTGTGTGTGTGTGTGTGAGTGTGTGTCAGTGTGTGTGTGCGCATGTGTCTGTGTATCGCCAGTATGATGTCAGCCCTGTTTGCGCATGCAAGTTATGCTGCTTATGAGGCTCTCTCTCTCTCTCTCTCTCTCCCTCTCTCTCTCTCTCCCTCTCTCTCCCCCTCCCTCTCCCCCTCTCTCTCTCTCTCTCCCTCCCTCCCCCTCTCTCTCTCTCTCTCTCCCCCTCCCTCTCCCTCTCTCTCTCTCTCTACATGCCTGTCTGTAAGGGGTACTGCACCCATGAACACAGTTGATCACTAAAACAAAATTCAACATATGTTCAATTCAACAGATGCATCTGCTACCGGAAGAGAGAGAGAATAACAGAAACAGATGGAGAGAAATAAAGAGGGAAAGAGAGAGAGAGAATGAAAGGGAAAGAGAGCAAAAGAGAGATGAGAGACAGAGCGATCATGAAAGAGAGAGAGAGGGAGACAGAGAACAAGAGAGATGGACAGGCAGGAAAGGAAGATAATGAGATAGACAGATGGAGGGAGGGAGGGAGAGAGAGAGAGGAGAGAGAGAGAGAGAGAGAGAGAGAGGACGGGAGAGATCTGGCTCTACTCCAAGTTCCACACCTCAGCATCTTTCGCCGAGAGAGAGGCGACTGTTGGGAGCAGCCCGTCTGGACAGTCGGGCACCGGAGGACCAGAGTAAAGTCAGACCCATCATTCAAACTGAAAAGTCTGTTTCCATGAAACCGACAGTTCAATCGCAGAGAATCCTATAGGCTATAGACTACCATCTGTTCAATTCATCCAGTTCACACTGTGCTGTGCAAACAGCAGATTGCGATTCTTGCACTTTGCCTTCAGCACTAGATTATGCTCTTAGTCACTTGTTTTCGAAAGAAGATGCACTTGTGAGTTCTGGCAAGTAGTAGTACATTGGCTCTTCCTACGTTAAATGCAATTATTGTTAGTCGCTTTGGATAAAAGCGTCTGCTAAATGACTGTAATGTAATGTAACAGTTGTTAGGCACTGGGCACTACGAATAACCCATCACTTCCGAGGCAACAGGCTGTTCTGTCTGGACATTTGAGAATGGTCTATTCTTAACTGAAGTGCCGTGACAGACAGAGAGACAGACATTAACCTACATATATTCAACAGGCTGGTGATCGTGACGGGCCAGCATTACAACGGACCGCGACTGCGTTTATGTATCTGTGGACAACAAGAACATTGACCTCCATATGGTGTAGGCCTATCACGCATGAACAATGACACGAATCGATACCACCACCACCCCCATCTGACCAGGGACGGTCGGGGGTGTGAGGGGGCGACACCAACTGTAAATCGCTTCGCAGTAAACAAACACAGTAGCCGGGCCTAACCGAGAACACGGCGATCGCTCGCAGTCGGAAAACACCTCCGTCGTCACCACCGATCGCGCCTTGTTGCAACAGTAGCCGATGTCTCACTGTCACAGACTGACAAAATGTAACAAGTAGCTATTGATCACCTCAACCCGAGGAGTTTATCAACAATTAGGTTCGAGAAAGGCCTGTTTGAAAACATTCACCAAAACCGCCCCGTCTAGACGTTATCATTTAATTATAGTACCGGATCATAAACATGAACATATGACACATCTCCGGTGAAAATATTCACAATCCGTACAGTGCGTTAACGCGACCTAACTAAGGACGGCAGCAGACACAACTAGGCCAGTTTGTCACATTTATGAGTAGATTATTTTATCTGTAAAACAGGCCTGAGTTTCTTACCCAGCACGGGAATCGTGGCAAAGTTTCATTCACACCGAGATGGTCTATAGTTGGTCCCCTCGTGCACCTGCCGTTATCTGCAAAGAAAACGGTCCCGGTCCCCCCGTTAGTCACACCACGCACCGCGAGCTGTTCACCGAATATCTCCCATCGCTACGATCCTCATCTTCAGACCGAATCCACGGTTTATCCCCCGGAGCCCCGGTTGGTTTTGTGTAGAAATGCCCGTCGCCCCCTGAAGAGATTACCGTTTCCGTAGCGTTATTTCCCGTGTCAGTGTTCGGTTCATACATAGCACCACACACTCGCAGCGTTTCGTCAAACCAGTGACTCCCCTTCTTAAAGGGGCCGCGGAGACTGTTCGAGGGAGCGGTTTGGAATAGGTCTATACCACAGATGTAGCCTACATCAGTTAACAGACCTACCACAGATACACCACAGACAGAGTAGCCTTCAAAGGTTCATCACAGATGCTGCTGTTGCTGTCCCAGCCCGTGAACCTACCTGTCAACAGTTTGTCTTGTTGGATGGATTGAACTCTGACCTAGAAACCTAGGCCCGATTATGAATAAAGTTGATGAAATCATGTCATCATGGGTGTCTGTTGTAAGATCTGGTCAATGATGTGACACTTCTATAAGACACAAGAAACCAGAGAGAGAGAGGGGTAGAGAGAGAGAGAGAGGGGGGAGAGAGAGAGAGAGAGAGAGGGGGGGGGAGAGAGAGAGATGGAATGAGGAGTTGCAAAGTCTTCTGACCCTACAACAAGCATGTTGGATAGGCTACTCCTAGAGAACTGTCAGAGAGAGAGAAGAGAGAGAGAAGAGAGAGAAGAGAGAAGAGAGAGAGAGAGAAGAGAAAGAAGAGAGAGAGAAGAGATAGAAGAGAGAGAAGAGAGAGAGAGGGTATCTGGTTCTATTAAGAAACATGTTGTATAGTCACCCTATATATCACATCACATGACTTCACATGATGGTTAAGTAATGCAGTTTAAGATTACACAAGATTAAGGAATTACAGACAGATGTAATCCCCAAACTTATATCACCTCCACTATCCTCTTTCTAAAAGCTCCCATAGCCTACTCTAGTGGGCTTGTGAGTGGATTAAGTGAAAACAAACGTGACCATATTTCGGAATTGAACTCGCAACAATCCTCTCTCATCCTATACTGGTATATTTTAAGAAGCAGAGTTTCATGACTGGAATCATAGAAATCATAGAAATGTCTCAAATCTTTCCGTGGGAGCTGAGCTGAGCGGAGCTGGTGGACCGGAGGAAGATGTCCTCAGCTGGGGATGGATGATAATGGAGGTCCTTTTTTTAGCTGACAGGTTGATGTGACTCACGCAGGTCTGAGGAGAGGAGGAGACAGGAGGGGCGGGGAGGGAGAGACATGTGAGAGAGAGAGAGAGAGAGAGAGAGAGGGAGAGAGAGGGAGAGAGAGAGAGAGGGAGAGAGAGGGAGAGAGAGAGAGAGAGGGAGAGAGAGGGAGAGAGAGGGAGAGAGGGAGGGAGAGAGAGAGAGGGAGAGAGAGAGAGGGAGAGAGAGAGAGGGGGAGAGAGAGGGAGAGAGAGAGGGAGAGAGAGGGAGAGAGAGAGGGAGAGAGAGAGAGAGGGAGAGAGAGGGAGAGGGAGAGAGAGAGAGAGAGGGAGAGAGAGGGAGAGAGAGAGAGGGAGAGAGGGAGGGAGAGAGAGAGAGAGAGAGGGAGAGAGGGAGGGAGAGAGAGAGGGAGAGAGAGAGAGGGGGAGAGAGAGGGAGAGAGAGAGGGAGAGAGAGGGAGAGAGAGAGGGAGAGAGAGAGGGAGAGAGAGAGGAAGAGAGAGGGAGAGAGAGGAAGAGAGGAGAGAGGAGCTGAAGGAGAGAGGGAGGGCGAGGAGAGGAGGAGACAGGAGGGGGGAGGGGGGGAGAGACATGTGAGAGAGGGGAGGAAATGAGGAGAGAGGAGCTGAAGGAGAGAGGGAGGGCGAGGAGTGGAAGAGAGAGAAGAGGAGAGAGGGAGAGAGGGTGAGGAGAGAAAGGGAGAGGAGAGAGAGGAGAGGAAGAGAGAGAGAGAGGGGCAGAAAGAGAGAGAAAGGGGAGGAGTGGAAGAGAGGGAGAGGAGAGAAAGGGAGAGGAGAGAGAGGAGAGGAAGAGAGAGAGAGAGAGAGAAAGGGGAGGAATGGAAGAGAGGGAAAAGGAGAGGAGGATATAGAGAAGAATAGCGTGTTGTGATGTAAACAGAGGGGAGATTTGTGCTGAAGAGGATTTCATCTTAACCAAGATATCATCTCCATGTTTAGCAAACACTCCTCTGCTTTTATTCAATTACTTCAAAGTTACGTTTCATCAAGTGTTCATCCACGGCCAAATCCGGATAAATCTTCATCCTTCTGTTTTTATCCCCTCGGGTTACAGGCCCACGTGATTTCAGCTGTGCAGGTGTAAACCCACAGTTCGCCTGGCTACCAGCGGGGGGCGCTGTAGGATCGGTTATGAGTGGACGGGACTTCCTCCTCACTTTCAGCTCAGTAGGCTGCTGGGGTGCCAACTCTACACCAGCTCACCAGACTGCCGCTAAATTATTCAGACCAGAGACAGACCGAGATGTGACTGAGATAAGCCAGGGAGAGAGAGAGGGAGAGGGAGAGAGAGAGGGAGAGAGAGAGAGAGAGAGGGAGGGAGAGAGAGAGGGAGAGAGGGAGGGAGACAGAGAGGGAGAGAGAGAGGGAGAGAGAGAGGGAGACAGAGGGAGAGAGAGAGGGAGACAGAGGGAGAGAGAGAGGGAGACAGAGAGGGAGAGAGAGAGGGAGACAGAGAGGGAGAGAGAGAGGGAGAAAGAGAGGGAGACAGAGAGGGAGAGAGAGAGGGAGAGAGAGGGAGAGAGGGAGACAGAGAGGGAGAGAGAGAGGGAGAGAGAGGGAGAGAGAGAGGGAGACAGAGAGGGAGAGAGAGAGGGAGAGAGAGGGGAAACAGAGAGGGAGAGAGAGAGGGAGAGAGAGAGGGAGAGTCATTGCCGCTAGCATGCCTATTAAGTAGGCTTTGATAGGTCACACTCATTTACTTAGATAGGCAGTTCAGATAGTGATTTTTTTCTAAGATGAAAATGTAAATTCTCCCAAAATCATTAAAGGAGTAGTGTGGTAGGCTATTTAATATTATAAGCCTTACGCTCATATACAACAGTTCATAGACGGATCATGAGAAAATGGGCCCCTGGGCCTGGATGTGTAGAGGGGCCCCCTCCCTGCCAGCCCCCACGACAGCCTCCCCCTCCCTACCAGCTGACATAAAGTCATCCCCACCGGGTCTTCAACCCCAGTCTCCAGGGTGGGAGTCCAATGCTCTCACCACTACTCTACTTGTGCAGTGTAGATCGGCGGGTTGATTTTGGTGTGCTGGGACTACTGCCTCTTGTGGTGCCAACAGAGAAATGCAGGCCAACATTGTCCGCAGTAACGGAGGGGAGGGAGGGAGGGAGTGATGACCGGATGAACGCTATACTAGGTGCGCTGGCGCTGTAAGTCACGCACAAAAAAGCATCAATACATTAAGCTCATTTCTCCATCACCACCCAAAGCTGTGCCAGTCAACAGTCAGTCTAATCACTGAAAATAAACCACATAGGCGTAGAGCGACTGGTGCATCACATCCTACACAAAAATTAATTACTATAGGATTTGAAGTGTCCTACTCCTATTGTAATGAGGACTGTCTGTCTATAATGCAGTAGCGTACCGTGGGGTCTTGCACAGGGTCTTCAACGACATTTATTACTCCCAATGCCCCCCAACCCCCCCCCCCCCCCCCTGCACACCCCGTACACACATGCAGATAGGGAGAGAAACTACGCATGTAGGGGTCAGTGGAGTCTTTTGGTTTTGATGTTCTGGGACTACTGCCTCTTGTGGTAGCAGCAATGGAATTGCAGGTCAACAACACGACGCAAGACGCAAGACGCAAGAAGCAAGAAGCAAGAAGCACGGACAAAAAGGATTCCCTCTCCTTGGTGTGTCGGCTTACAGCCAACACACAAAAACTGGAAATGCAAGGAACCTGGTGTAAAGCATCTGACTGCCTTGACTCTTTTTCTTTTAGGATCTTTGGTTTTTCTGCTCCACTTATATGTGAAGATCCTCCATTTTACACGTCTGGTTCTTTTTCAAGATCAAACAGATTGAACCAATTGACCTTGTGACCTGCACCTGTGTGATCTGTCTCGAGTTCACAAACTTTAATAGTGCCCTCTATAGACTAGTTTTATAGCCTACTCATGTATCTATAGAAAGGTAGCCTACATTCCCACCCATTAGATTAACAAGTAGGCTATAGAAAATATGTAGCCCACACAAGCTTCCCTCTTTTTTAAAAGACGTGGGCCCCTATAAACTGTTCAAAATATTAATGTTTTTTTGTATGTTTGTGTAAGGAATCTCACCCTAAATTTCTATCGGTGTTCCTGCAACAAGAAATGCAAAGGGCCCCCTGAGGTCTTGGGCCCCTGGGCCTGGGCCCGGTAGGCCCGTTCGGTAATATGAAACATCCATATAAAAATGTTGACGAATTGTGCACTCGTGTTCATTGCTCATGTCACAGGTAAGGACATAATGGATCTCTATGGGCATATATACATATACATGTCCATTAGAGATCCATTATATGGTTACCTGTGACATGAGAAATGAGCTCTCAAGAGTGCAGTGTCAAAAATGTGATATGGACTATTGTATATGATCTAAATAACCCCCTCAGCTCTTAAAGCCTTTATCCCTGGAATTAACCTAATGGTCGTGCCTGCTGCTGTAATAGTTCATATTACGTCGGAGACAAAAGCGGAGATATATTGCGCTACACTCCCGTTCCCTAATTCTCCCTTCGCCTTTGAAGCACCGCGGTTAAGACCAGCGGTCTAATCTGGCGCGTCTTGAATACGTCCCGGCGCAGCCAACAAAAACCCGAGTAAAAGACGGTGAGTTACCGTGGAATGCGGGGCTCGGCGGCGGAGGAGCCGCCCGCTGTTTAACACGGGGCGCATCCGCGCTCCACGGGAGGAACGTCAGGAGGTCAAGCGTTTATCACACCTGGATTCCCTTTAGACGGTGTGTCTGCGGAGCGTCATCTTCAAAATGTGAAGATCTTTCTTTGGGGGATTTTCAGTAAGTCCTATAATAGGCTGGTTTATCACTGGAGTCAGAGGTAAGGTCAGAGGTCGTCCGTTAGACCTGTTAAAGTTCCATTTCCCACAGACAGAATGTGCGGAGTGCGGAGGACCAGGTCTTAGCCTGATGTTCTGGTCAGTGTGCGGTTCTATTCATCATGGTCCTGGCTACCGTCAACAAGCTGGACTCTCACTGATGATGCCCCTCGACTGTCTGTCTTGTTGAGAATAAAAACTGTGTGTGAGTTGTGAAGGTTGAGTGTGTGTGTATGTGGTTGTGAAAGTTCAGTGTCTGTGTGTGTGTGTGTGTGCGTTTGTGTGTGTGTGTTTGTGTGTGTGCGTGTGTAGTTGTGAAGTTCCGGTGTGTGTCTGTGTAGTTGAGAAGGTTCAGTGGCCCTCCTGGTAGATGCGACAGGGACTGGTCAGCACCATGGTACCACACACACACACACACACACACACACACACACACACACACACACACACACACACACACACACTGAATCTTCACAACTTCACACAGAGTTTTAATTCTGCTGGACCCCACAGTAGGTGGTGGGACAGACCAGGCAGACCCAATCCCTCTCCGCTATGCTTGGCGCACGCGCACACACACACGCACGCACGCACACACACACACACACACACACACACACACACACACACACACACACACACACACACACACACACACACACACACAAGCCCTATCTGCCGTGCTTGGCACTGGGCAGTGGGGGGAAACCCTATAGGGGAAGGTCTGCCCTCTCTCTCTCCCTCTCTCTCCCTCCTAATATGGGCATCGCTCTCTCTCTCCCTCTCTCTCTCTCTCCTTATATGGGCATCACTCCTGTGGTATGTTATGTCCTCTAGTTATTACTGTTTTCCACTGTGCTGCTTTAATCTAAACATTATCTTAACTCTGATTTATTGCTGTGACTGTTACTGTCTGGTTCCCATCGGTCTCCTATCATAACGATAGACATGCTAATATAGACCCCCGCAATACACCACATACATGTCATATGTGCCCCTTTAAAACCTTCACTTTTAAATATAAACTTGATACTGCCAGTTGTAACAAGATGAAACAAGTCAAATGTTTGCCATGCTGAATTACTGATTAGACTGACTAATCAGAGGAGAGGCGTTTTACAAATTCAGCGTCTTTTTTAATTTTTACAGTCAACAATCATCAGTTTCCAGTGTCTTAAAACCATAAAAAATAAATATACATATGTTACAAAACAATTCCAGTGTCTCGGATCATAGAAACAGGAGATGAAGTACAAAACGCTGGGGAGTGAATGAGAGTGGAAAGACGGGGACAGTGTGTGTGTGTGTGTGTGTGTGTGTATGTGTGTGTGTGTGTGTGTGTGTGGGTTTGGGTGTGTGTATGTGTGTGTGTGTGTGTGTGTGGGTTTGGGTGTGTGTGTGTGTGTGTATGCGTGTGTGTGTGTGCGTGTGCGTGTGTGTGTGTGTTCCTGGTGGTACTTTGAACACAACGAGTTCCAGAGCGGATTCCACCTTCGTTTCACTTCACTTCAGACCATAAGACAATCTGGATGGACTGTAGTTCAACGGGTTCAATCTTGGACACATACATCAGGTATGCATGCAGTGTGTGTGTGTGTGTGTGTGTGTGTGTGTGTGCACATTGGACGAAGGCACAGGTCTTTGATCTGAGCAGCGCATAATTTCTCCCCAATCAGAATTCCTAGGATTTGTTTTTCTTTACAAAAAAAAGCAATCATATTCAATTTACACATATGTACTTATTTTTCTCTTCCATACGAGACACAGTTCAAATACAAAATAGACCTTTTTTTTTGAAATATCTACAAATTAATTACACTCTAAAAACATTGGGCTGAGGCTGGTTCCAGTCTGAAAACATGAGCGAAGGGCACTTGGTGAGCTTCTGAGTGAGCTAGTCTGAGTACCCTAGTCTCTGTCAGAGTAGTCTGATCTAGCCAGTCTGATAGCTAGTCTGAGTTAGCTAGTCTCTGACTTAGCTAATCTTTAATTGAGTCTTTAAATGAGCTAGTCTGAGTTAGCATCCTAGCATCCTGATGATCCAGCATAGATAAGAACAGTGAATCATGGGTAATCATCTGAGGTTTTCACTTTTATACAGCTTAGCGTCGGCCCAGCCCTCGGGAACTGGGCTGCTTCCTGTAAGAGTGCCCCAGTGCCCGATGGGATTTGTAGTGCTCTTCCTCTGGACTACATCCCAGGCTGGATTAGCCAATAGGAGGACGCTCCTCCTCAGTCCACAGTGGTCATGCATCCACACCTTCAGTCTGTGCTGTGGCTCCGATCAAGAGGAAGTCACTTATTCTGAGATCACAGTGCATTGTGGGGGATGGAGTCTTTCTCCGGTCCCCTCTTTAGTGGTTTGGCACAGGGGGTTACGTTTATCCTGTAGCACACACCCCCACTTCTCTTACTTGGTTTAGTCCAACACGCATTCCCTTTATCAGTTCTTCAGGCTAGTTCTTGTCTTGGTTGAGGCAGGCCTGCGTTGGGCTGGTCCACCTCTCTGTGTGCGGAGGGGGGGTAGGGGTGGGGGGGGTTCAGTTGGCCCCCTCTCCTGCAGTGTCCTCTCTTTCATTCTCATCTCCGTCCTTCCTTCCGTTCCCTGTTCTCTCTCTTCTCTACTTCTCTCTTCTTCCCTCTGCTTGTCTCTCCTCTCCTCTCTCTCTCCCCCTCTCACAGGGGCAGGCTGGTTGCTTTCCTGATGGGTCAGATCGAAGTTTCATTACTGCCGCTGTACCAGGAGAGAGGTGAGGGGGAGGAGGGAGAGAGGTGAGGGGGGAGGAGGGAGAGAGGTGAGGGGGAGAGGGGAAGGAGGGAGAGAGGTGAGGGGGAGGAGGGGGAGGAGGGAGAGAGGTGAGGGGGAGGAGGGGGGAGGAGGGGGAGGAGGGAGAGAGGTGAGGGGGGAGGAGGGAGAGAGGTGAGGGGGAGAGGGGGGGGAGGGAGAGAGGTGAGGGGGAGGAGGGGGGAGGAGGGGGAGGAGGGAGAGAGGTGAGGGGGGAGGAGGGAGAGAGGTGAGGGGGAGAGGGGGAGGAGGGAGAGAGGTGAGGGGGAGGAGGGAGAGAGGTGAGGGGGGAGGAGGGAGAGAGGTGAGGGGGAGAGGGGGAGGAGGGAGAGAGGTGAGGGGGAGGAGGGAGAGAGGTGAGGGGGAGGAGGGGGGAGGAGGGGGAGGAGGGAGAGAGGTGAGGGGGAGGAGGGGGGAGGAGGGGGAGGAGGGAGAGAGGTGAGGGGAGGAGGGGAAGGAGGGAGAGAGGTGAGGGGGGAGGAGGGAGAGAGGTGAGGGGAGGAGGGGGAGGAGGGAGAGAGGTGAGGGGAGGAGGGGGGAGGAGGGAAGGGAGGGAGGGAGCGGGGGAGGAGGAAGGGAGGGAGGGACAGAGGGAGGGAGGGAGAGAAGGAGGCAGGAAGGAAAGGAGAGGGGGGGGTAGGGGAGAGAGGGAGAGAGGTAGGGGGGAGGAGATAGGGATGGAGGGATGGAGGAGAGGAAACGTGCAGTGTTAGATGAGTGCAGGGATGCAGGCAGTCAGCATGCAGCATTCCAGTGTGCTGGGTACCTTACATTCACTCACAACAACACATGCTTTATAAAGGGGTTATAACATATATCAGCCCGGCTATTCAGCAGGTTATAACCCAGGAATACTGTACGACTATGTACATGCAGATTCCACAGTCTACTGATGCATTCAGACTTTACTGAAGGTGTTACCGTACCATTATCAACTTGTATGCATACAGTATCATATACATGTGTGTTGCTCTATGCCGGAGTCCTGTTTTAAAATATGTATCAGCATTGTATTGTTAAGATGCCAAAACTACACACAAGCGTCTAAGAACTACAGAATAACATCACCCGTCACGTGACTACCCACTCTGAGTCTGATTCGTTGCCTCCGTTGACAGTCCCGGACTTCAGGCTCATGGCCACGCCCCCGTTCTGCTGCTCGCGCGGCGCCGGCGTCCGCTGCGGCGTCTTGATGATGACGCTGTGGTTGCCGTGGTTACCGGGCATCCTGCCGCCGTCGTTGGAGGCGATGGAGGAGGGTCGGGAGGAGTTGGGGGCGTTGGCGAGGGCGGGGCCGGACGGCGGCGGGGGGGAGATGGTCGGGGGGTTGTACTCGCCCAGCTTCTCACGCAGCTTGTTCTTCATGTTCTTGTCGGTCAGCGGCGGCGGGTACGAGATCTTGTTCTTCAGAATACCTGGGGAGGAACACGCTTTAGAACCTGGGACTTTACGAGGAAAAACTAACTAAAACTGAAAATGTGCTTTGGGTGTAATATAGGGAACTTTCTAGGTGTATCAGTTATGGACTTACAGTCATGCTCATTTTGAAATGTATGAGTGAATGAGTGAGTGAGTGAGTGAGTGAGTGAGTGAGTGAGTGACCAGACAATTAATGGATGAATGAATGAATGAATGAATGAATGAATGAATGATAAAAACGAATGAACCCAATCAGTCACATCCGTGTCCCTCGCCTAAACAAATCAATCAACTGAGTCAAGTGAGTCAACGAACAAACGGACAACCGACAAAGAAAAACGGCTGACATCAACGGACGATCCCTCCAGACAGACAGAGGGTCCGCGTGCGTGCGTGCGCGTCTCACCCTTCCTGGTCTCGGCCGGCTGGTGGTTGCTGTTGCTGTTGGGCAGGCAGGGGGGCGCGGTCTCCCTGGCGGGGGTCTCCCTCTCCGGGGGCGCCTCCCCCACGTGGTTCAGCTTGTTCTCCGGGTGGAGCTCCACGTTCACCTTGGTCTCCACCCTCAGGCGCTCCGCCCCGCCGGGTTCCTCGCTGTCGCTGGCCGTCGTCGCCTCCTTCGGCCAGTAAGGCTTCACGTGATTGGATACTGCCTCCACTAGGACACATGGGGAGAGGGGGGGGGGGGGGGGGGTATGTGAGCCAATCAGTGCTTTGGTGGGAGGAAGTAGGAAGTTGTTTTGTTTTCTGTGCTGTTTTAGATGTCTAAAAGAGCTCTGGCATGTGACTAGTTATCAATAGCTTTAGGGGGAATGGAGGATGAAGTTAGGGTGGGTTAGGTTAGGGTTGGGCATTGTATTGTACTTTTCGACGTGCTGTAGATTAAGATTAGGTTAGTTAAGGGTTATCTCTGTACCTTTGGGTGTGCTGTAGGTTAAAGTTAGGTTAGTTAAGGGTTATATACCTTTGTGTGTGCTGTAGGTCAACGTTAGGTTAAGGTTTATCTCTGTACCTTTGAGTGTGCTGTAAGGTTAAAGTTAGGTCAGATAAGGGTTATTTTGGTACCTTTAAGTGTGCTGTAAGGTTTAAGTTAGGTCAGATAAGGGTTTTTTTGGTACCTTTGGGGGTGCTGTAAGGTTAAAGTTAGGTCAGGTGAGGGTTATTTTGGTACCTTTGGGTGTGCTGTAAGGTTGAAGTTAGGTCAGGTGAGGGTTATTTTGGTACCTTTGAGTGTGCTGTAAGGTTGAAGTTAGGTCAGGTAAGGTTTATTTTGGTACCTTTGGGTGTGCTGTGCACTGGCTGCCTGTCGTTGTTGTGTCTCTCGTTGTTCCACTTGGGCTTGATGTCCATGTCGTCGTCTTCGCTGTCCGAGGAGTGGGAGGATGCGTAGGACGAGCTGTGCTCATCCACAGACAGCTCGCTGTCCGAGTCCGAGTCTGGGAGGGGGGGTCAGAAAGTGACATGGAGAGGGGAGAGGGGAGGAGGGGGGTGAGAGGTCAGAAAGAGACATGGAGAGGGGAGGAGGGGGGGGGGGGGGGTGAGAGGTCAGAAAGTGACATGGAGAGGGGAGAGGGGATGAGGAGGAGGGGGGGCAGAAAGACATGGAGAGGGGAGGAGGGGGGGGTAAGGGGTCAGAAAGAGACATGGAGAGGGGAGGAGGGGGGGGGGTGAGAGGCCAGAAAGAGACATGGAGAGGGGAGGAGGGGGGGGGGGGGGTGAGAGGTCAG
>NC_140246.1:16305134-16307634 GCF_949987555.1 Borostomias antarcticus
AAACAATTTCAGAGACTGGCTAACACACGCATGCACGCACTCACAAACACTCTCTCTCTCTCTCTCACACACACACACACACACACACACACACACACACACACACACACACACAAACACACACATCATATATCAAATACATCTCCTAGGCTCACAAAAAACCAGACCACAAAACCACTGGTGTACATAAAGACAGCTATCATTAGGACTGTTGGACACACACACAAACACACACACACACACACACGCATGCACACATCCATTAATCACTGGTGAAGGGTAGTCTCGATCAAAGCATAGACCAGCTGTCTGACTTTACCACATAGTGAGTCAACCTGAGAGTACAGGGGGCTACTGTTCTGGATGTGTGTGTGTTCTGGTATGTGTGTGTGTTCTGGATGTGTGTACTGTTCTGGGATGTGTGTGTGTTCTGGATGTGCGACTGTTCTGGATGTGTGTGTGTTCTGGGATGTGTGTGTGTTCTGGATGTGTGTACTGTTCTGGTATGTGTGTACTGTTCTGGATGTGTGTACTGTTCTGTGATGTGTGTACTGTTCTGGGATGTGTGTACTGTTCTGGATGTGTGTACTGTTCTGGGATGTGTGTACTGTTCTGGGATGTGTGTGTGTTCTGGGATGTGTGTGTGTTCTGGATGTGTGTACTGTTCTGGATGTGTGTACTGTTCTGGATGTGTGTACTGTTCTGGGATGTGTGTACTGTTCTGGATGTGTGTACTGTTCTGGATGTGTGTACTGTTCTGGGATGTGTGTGTGTTCTGGTATGTGTGTACTGTTCTGTGATGTGTGTACTGTTCTGTGATGTGTGTACTGTTCTGGATGTGTGTACTGTTCTGTGATGTGTGTACTGTTCTGGGATGTGTGTACTGTTCTGGATGTGTGTACTGTTCTGTGATGTGTGTACTGTTCTGTGATGTGTGTACTGTTCTGGGATGTGTGTACTGTACTGGATGTGTGTACTGTTCTGGTATGTGTGTACTGTTCTGGATGTGTGTACTGTTCTGGTATGTGTGTACTGTTCTGGTATGTGTGTACTGTTCTGGTATGTGTGTACTGTTCTGGAGGTGTGTGTGTTCTGGATGTGTGTGTGTTCTGGGATGTGTGTGTGTTCTGGGATGTGTGTACTGTTCTGGATGTGTTTGTGTTCTGCGATGTGTGTACTGTTCTGGATGTGTGTGTGTTCTGGTATGTGTGTGTGTTCTGGATGTGTGTACTGTTCTGGATGTGTGTACTGTTCTGGTATGTGTGTACTGTTCTGGATGTGTGTGTGTTCTGGTATGTGTGTACTGTTCTGGTATGTGTGTACTGTTCTGTGATGTGTGTGTGTTCTGGATGTGTGTACTGTTCTGGTATGTGTGTACTGTTCTGGATGTGTGTGTGTTCTGGTATGTGTGTGTGTTCTGGATGTGTGTACTGTTCTGGTATGTGTGTACTGTTCTGGAGGTGTGTGTGTTCTGGATGTGTGTGTGTTCTGGGATGTGTGTGTGTTCTGGGATGTGTGTACTGTTCTGGATGTGTTTGTGTTCTGCGATGTGTGTACTGTTCTGGATGTGTGTGTGTTCTGGTATGTGTGTGTGTTCTGGATGTGTGTGTGTTCTGGGATGTGTGTACTGTTCTGGGTGTGTGTACTGTTCTGGATGTGTGTGTGTTCTGGTATGTGTGTGTGTTCTGGGATGTGTGTACTGTTCTGGATGTGTGTGTGTTCTGGATGTGTGTGTGTTCTGGGATGTGTGTACTGTTCTGGATGTGTGTGTGTTCTGGGATGTGTGTGTGTTCTGGGATGTGTGTGTGTTCTGGATGTGTGTACTGTTCTGGATGTGTGTGTGTTCTGGGATGTGTGTACTGTTCTGGATGTGTGTGTGTTCTGGATGTGTGTGTGTTCTGGTACAGTATGTGTGTACGTTCTGGGATGTGTGTGTGTTCTGGGATGTGTGTACGTTCTGGGATGTGTGTGTGTTCTGGGATGTGTGTACTGTTCTGGATGTGTGTGTGTTCTGGATGTGTGTGTGTTCTGGTATGTGTGTACGTTCTGGGATGTGTGTGTGTTCTGGGATGTGTGTACTGTTCTGGGGCCTCATTTATCATTGAGGTACGCCTTCTTTTACACGGTCTTTTTCGCGATTTCAGGCGTACGCCATTTGCCCCCCCCACATTGCGATTTATCAAGCCGAAAGGGCGGAAATTTAGTCGCCTTTCTCCGCGCTTTTGTACGACACCTCTCAAGTTGTCGTACCGATTTACACGGTGTTCTACGCCCTCTTTGAACACAGGGGGAACTGGCGACGCAGGTGGTGCGTCGGTGAATTACTATGTTTGACGGAGAGAATAAGAGCGACAGTTCATGAACGCACAATCATGTAGGCTAATAGCCCAATTCAGCACCAACATATATCGCAATGCAAGATTAGACGTGTCCTCTAACCGGCTCATTCATGGTCCGATATGGATTTGTTCCCCAAACTGAACCTATGCGCTGTCCAAAA
>NC_140246.1:16312634-16325134 GCF_949987555.1 Borostomias antarcticus
GTGACTAACAGAGGGAAACAGAGGCTGTGTGTGTGTGTGTGTGTGTGTGTGTGTGTGTGTGTGTGTATGTGTGTGTGTGTGTGTGTGTATGTGTGTGTGTGCGCATGAGTGTGTTTAGTTTTAGAACAATGAATTTGAAAACCGTGTGTGTCAGAACAGTGTGAGTGTGTTGTTTGTGTGTTGTGTTGTCCCGTTGTTGTTGTTGTTGAACAGTAGCGATGCCGTCTGTCTTCTGGTGTGACATTCCTCACAGTGACAGAGGTGTGAGACACCACCTTACATACAGGGAGTCAAGGTGTTACTGGCATGGGGATGCAAGAGTGTGAGTGTGTGTGTGTGTGTGTGTGTGTGTGTGTGTGTGTGTGTGTGTGTGTGTGTGTGAGTGTGTGTGTGCAGTAGTAGAACATTATTAATACCCAGGGGGAAATTCCACAATTGCACTCTATGTGTTTGTGCTTGTGTATGTGCGCGTGTCTGTGTGAATGTGCGTGTCTGTGTGTGTATGTGCGCGTGTGTGTGTGTATGTGTGTGTGTGCGAGCGGCGTGTGCGTGCAGTAACTAGTGTACCTCACACCCACGTCCTGACCCCAGAAGCCCAGGGTGGGGAGGGGCCACAAAATATAAAACCTCTCAGCCAATCAGACTGGAGCGACAGGTTTGCGAAGGAATGTAACCTCATTAGCTCCTCTTTGAAGTGTTTTTTTTCTTCCTTCTCCTCCTCCTCCTCCTCCTCCTCTGCTCCAAATGTGTTCTAGCTTGTCGTCTCGCCCGCCGCCCTCATCTCAGACACGCTCGCTCCCAGAGACGCGCTGAACAATTAGCAGCGCGCGTAAACGCAGCAGAGACGCATATGAGAGCGGCCCTGCCGTCTGGCCATGTGTGTGTGTGTGTGTGTGTGTGTGTGTGTGTGGCGGGGCACTGGGAGGGCCTGATGATGGGTTTGGGGATTAAGAGACAGAGAGAGAGAGGAAGAGAGAGAGAGGGAGAGAGAGGAAGAGAGAGAGGAAGAGAGAGAGAGAGAGAGAGAGAGAGGAAGAGAGTGAGAGGAAGAGAGAGAGAGAGAGAGGAAGAGAGAGAGAGAAGAAGAGAGAGAGAACGCAGGCCTAATCTGTTGTAATGAAGGTAGTTTAACATCCAGCCCTGCAGATGAAACATCCTCAGCAGGCGGAGGAGACTGGAGGGAGAAGGGGGGGGGGGGGGGAGAGAGAGAGAGTGTGTGTGTGTGCGTGTGTGTGTGTGTGTGTGTGTGTGTGTGTGTGTGTGTGTGTGCTAAGAACAGTGACTCACTTCTTCTGGCCTGTCTGGGTGCCCTGGGCGGCGCAGGAGTAGTTGCCGATCTGGTTGCCGAAGCGAACCGCCATGGCGATGTCGCAGTCGTCCACGGCGACCACGGCCACCTTCTCCCCCGAGGGTCCGTGAGGGATCCCCAGACGGCCGAGGTTGGGCTGGAACACAGGAGGTCAAAGGTCACATGATTATTGCAGGAAACAGAAAATGAACGCGGCGCCATTGATTATCAATGTATTAGTGTTCAGTGTGATTGATGGCGTGTTGGAAGTGGAAGCAGCAGGGGGCGTGGGCTGTGGCTGGCTCTGTGATCAAGGCCTCTGGCTGTGAATGCGGCTCTGGGAAAGTTTAGATCAGATTAGAAAATCTGATTCCCTAATCTCCTTGTTTGTCTAATCCCCAACGTCAAAGCTAAACGCTCGCATATTTATAATTTATCCGCTTAAGTATTTGTGTGAACGGTAGCCGAGCGTGGCTGTGATGAGGAGAAGCTTTGTTTTAGTCCCCCGCCAGATTACCCATCAGCCCCAGCCAGCGCACCGAGACCGGGAGATTACCCATGAGCCCCTGGAGAACAACAGTGAGGCGCATAGGACTACAACAACACTACACTACAACAAAACTACAGATCCCACATCAGGATCGTTCAGGAGGGTGGGGGGGGGGGGGGTGCAGACCAGAGAGAGGGAGAGAGAGAGAGGCGGGGATAGAGAGGGAAAGTGACAAAAAGAGGAGGAGATAGAGAGGTATAGGGAGAGAGTGAGAGAGATATTTCGAGAGAAGGATGGGAGGGAGAGAGAGATGCTGGTGGGCAGGATGAGTCTGGAAAACAAAGAGAGAGAGAGAGGAAACAGGGAGGGAATTTAGAGAGAGAGAGAAGGAAAAAAACAACAGACAAAGACGAGCTGGGCAAAAATAGAGAGAGAGAGAGAGAGAGAGAGAGAGAGAGAGAGAGAGAGAGAGAGAGGGAGGGAGGGAGGGAGGGAGGGAGGGCGTGGCAGACAGAAATAGCCAGAGAGAGTTACAGGGGCTCTGTTCGGGCTCAGGTAGGGCCCGGGGTGGCACAGTTTCCAGTTTCCAGTGAGGTTTATCTGGGGTATCTCTGCCACTCCTCTGACCCCCCCCCCACACACACACACACACAAACACACATGCCTCTATAAACGACTTATACTTTCCACACAGACCTGCAGTAGTTACATCTGTTTGTGTATGTGTGTGTGTGTGCGTGAGTATTTGATCTCTTTCCTGTGGAAGTGTGACAATAGAGAGGATGAACTTCTGGCAGCTCAGAGGGCGTGGTCCTGTCGTGGAGCAACGCATCCTGGGACAGCTACACACACACACAGCCCCTCATAACAGACCCTCTGTGTCTGCTCAGACAAACACACACACACACACACACACACACACGCACACGCACACACACAGCGCCAGACAGCTGTGCAGGCTCATACAGTGCTGACAGACACAGAGTCCGGTCAACACACACCGAACACATGTTCATAATGAGCCATGAAACCATTCCTTACAGCGACCTCTCCAGTATCAACCATCTAATCTCAAACAGCTTCTCAAACACAACGCTTGACATAAGCTCCTAACGTGGTGATGTGGTCATGTGCCACTGTCTAGTGATTGAGTGATTGTGTGATTGTTATGTGTTATCTGTATGTCCTTGTTGCTGTTGTTACCGTTGTCTTTTACACTTATTGCAAAATCAATTGTTCCCCGGAGACAAATAAAAGTTGAAACGTTGAGCCAGCAGTAGTTTGCAGGGCTAGTTACATGATAAGTAGCATCTCCTCCTGAAACCTGAACACTAGCGTTAGCTTCCCTGAGCTAACACCTTTGCTTTAGCTTGGTGTGTTAGCGGCTTTCACACGGGAGAGACCGGAGTTTGAGTCCAGCGTCTGAACACTGTCGCTAACTGAAGAAGGCTGCTTCTCTGCTTAACACTATCGCTAATTGAAGAACGCTACTTCTCTGCTTAACACTGTCTCTAACTGAAGAAGGCTGCTTCTCTGCTTAACACTGTCGCTAACTGAAGAACGCTGCTTCCCTGTTTAACACTGTCGCTAACTGAAGAACGCTGCTTCTCTGCTTAACACTGTCGCTAACTGAAGAAGGCTCCTTCCCTGCTAGCTTTTTCTGTGCCAGTCCGCTGAGTAAAAGCAAGCAGAGTAAAATTCTCTCTGACCTCTACAGGGCATGTTTGAGACCATGCCAGGGGGTCTTGGTGCCACGAACCAACCATGCCACACGTACCAGGCACACCGCCCCCCCCTCCCTCCCCACACACACACACACACACACACACACCAGGCTCTGCCCAGACCAAGAGGGGCTAGCCTGGGTAGAGAGAGCTACATAACTCTGCTGCTGATTTAGGAGCCTGGAGATATTCTACATATCTCTCTCTCTACTGTACCTCTCTCTCTTTCTAAATACAGTATTTCTCTCTATCTCTCTTCCTCTCTTCACCCCTCTCTGCCACGGTATATATCATCTCTCTCTTCCTCTCTACCTCTCTCTTTCTATATCTTTATCTCTCTCTATATATCTGCCTCTCTCTCTCTTCCTCTCTCTACCTCTCCCTCTCTTTCTCTCCCTCCTAGTAACACAACACACTACAACAGGCATAGAGTTGCATCGTGTTACACTGTGTGTGTAGTCTGGTACTATTCCCAGTATGTAGGGCATGTACAGTTGTGTAGTTAGCAAATATGTAGCACGTAGGAAGCATGTAGCATGTGCATAGTCCGGCTGTGCAGGAATCAAACCACAGCCCTGTCCCTGGCACCCAGCCAATCATGCCTCAGAACATACAGGTGCCTACCTGTACCAGCTCCCCAACCCTCCCCCCCCCCACCCCCCAGGGCGCCGTCATGGTAACCGGAGACGTCCGCCTCCCCTTCCTGGAAACGCTGGGAGTGCCGGTGAGAAGAAATGAGCCCCGGTCTGTAGTAATCTGTATTTCTCCAGCTCTGTCTACCATCTGGTATAAGCACAGCCCATATACCGGAGGGGACAGGACAGAATCCACCATTTTGATTCTTTTGGCTAATGGACTGAGCTGAACCCTGGATCCCTCTCCGAACAGACATGAAGCAGCCCTTATTCCTGGTGTGTGTGTGTGTGTGTGTGTGTGTGTGTGTGTGTGTGTGTGTGTGTGTGTGTGTGTGTGTGTGTGTGTGTGTGTGTGTGTGAGGTTTAGCTTATCTTTAAAGGACTCTTAATCAGTGCAAAGGCAGAGACTGCTGGCCACATATGAAGACGTCACGTAATAGAAGATAGGCCTACCCTAATTAGTACTGGCCAAAAATGAAGGCTTACCAGCCACACATATCACAATGACACACACACACACACACACACACACACACACACACGCACTGTACAGCCTATATAAAACATTGTGCACACACATTACACTCTGTAGTACACTCATCGCACTCCATTTTGTATTATTGTATTTGTATTTTGCACTGCTCAATTGCAGTGTTCTGTCTTTGCACCATCCCGTCTCGTCCCTGCACCCTGTCTAATGCTGTCTCCATCAGTGTTATGCATCACTGACCAAATAAACAGATTCTGATTCTGAGGTAGCACCAGCCGCACATGAAGCTAGCCAGCTAAGCTAGCACCAGCCGCACATGAAGCAAGCCAGCTAAGCTAGCACCAGCAACACATGAAGCTAGCTAGTTAAGCTAGCGCCAGCCACACATGAAGCTAGCCAGCTACAGTAAGCTAGCACCAACCACACATGAAGCTAGCTAGCTAAGCTAGCACCAGCCACACATATAGCTAGTTAGCTAAGCTACAGCAGCACCAGCCACACATGAAGCTAGCTAGCTGAGGTAGCACCAGAGCCATACATGAAGCTAGCTAGCTGAGGGAGCACCAGCCAGCCACACATGGAAGTTATCTTCATGATCTTATCCCATCCCCTATGAGATCACTGAGGCAGAGCTGGAGATAGCAGGTAATGACAGAGAGGGGAGGGAGATTCAGGGTTCCAGCATGAGGGCCCCAGTTCTAGTGAGCGTGTGTGTGGTGTGTGTGTGTGTGTGTGTGTGTGTGTGTGTGTGTGTGTGTGTGTGTGTGCACGTGTGTGTGCACGTGTGTGTGTGTGTGTGTGTGTGTGTGTGTGTGTGTGTGTGTGTGTGTGTGTGCACGTGTGGGGGTGTGTGTGTACGTGCGTGCATGAGTGTGTACGTGTCTGCGTGAGATGTATGATCCAAGGACATTATGACCATTTATCCAGCTGTCGCATCACATGCAACCACACACACAGCTCCCACGCTGCCTCAACCTTACACACACACACAGACACGCACACACACACAGATCCCACGCTGCCTCACACACACACACACCAGTCCCTGTCAATCACTCGGCCAAATCAGGGGAAAAGCCTTCACAACATTCCTGAGCAGAGAGAGAAATCAGGGTTGGAGACCAGAGGTCAGATGGAAAGACATCCATACATACAGTATAACCCATTAGGATAGAGTGTCTCCTACAGCCCCTGACTGATAGCCTGGCTTCGCCAGACCTACAACCAATCAGCAAAAATGCCTCTATGGCACTCCTCTGTTCCGTCATCTTATTAAACCCGGTCCATATTAGATAAAACGGTTGTGATTGGCACAAACAAATTTCTGTTTGAACGGATTCTGTTACAGCGGTTGGATATCCAGACTGATCTGCGGAGTGAATCGAATGTGAGCTCGCGAGATCAGGCTGGCGACGCCAGGCTACCTGACTGACTGACTGACTGACTGACTGACTGACTGACTGACTGACTGGCTGACTGACTGACTGGCTGACTGACTGTCTGACTGGCTGACTGACTGACTGACTGACTGGCTGACTGACTGACTGGCTGACTGACTGACTGACTGACTGGCTGACTGACTGGTTGGTTGGCTGGATGACTGGCTGGCTAACTGGCTGGTATCCACCCCAGTGAGAATCAGGCCTCAGTCTATCTGTCTGGGAGAGCTGTATAGAGGGAAACGCAGACCTCTAGAGTTTCAGCCCAGTCTCTGAACCCTGACTAAAACAGGCTCTCACAGAGAGACCCCCCTGAGGGTCTCCAGTTTACTCTCTCTCTCTCTCACTCTCTGCTTCCCCTCCTTTTTTCCTCTCCCTCTGTTCTCTCCCTCCCTCTCTATCCTTCCCTCTGTCGTTCTCTCTTTCTCTTCCTCTCTCCTCTTTCTCTTCTCTCTCTCTCTCTCTCTCTGGGATGTTGACAATCCCCCTGTTCATGTGTGTGCTCGTCTCCAGGGACGATAGGCTTGCTGGAGCCATGGCAACGCACTTGATCCCCACGGCTACCCACAAAGAGGAGAAGGTCAAAGAACACGAGCAGGCCGAAACACACACAAAAACACACACAAACACACACACACACATACACACACACACACACACACACAAAAAACACACACAAACACACACACACACACACACACACAAACACACACAGACACAAACAAACACACACACATACACAAAATAACACACACACACACACACACACTTCCACTCCCAGACAGGCCGGACTAAACGGCTGTGTGAGTGTGTGAGTGCGCGTGTGGAACCTCTAACTGTTGTTTTTCTTCTCCACCACAAGTCAGTACAGAGAGTGTTGTTGGTTCACTCTGCCCTGCAGGCCTAGCTCACACACACACACACACACGGTGTGTTCACACCTACACATTTGATCCGTTTGGAATCGGACCAAAAAAGTTTGCTCCGCTTCGTTTGGAGAGGTGTGAACGCGTGTTCGAACTCGGTCCCCGGATCAAACAACCGAACCATGGTCCGCCTAAAAATCAAGGACTCGGTCCGCTTGGAAAGGGACCATGCTTCGGTTGGCTTCTGGTGTGAACGCGCATCGGACTATCCGTAGGACCAACTGCTGGGACGGGGATTGACCCATAGGCTCCTGCCAAGAAAACGTTCATATCATTTCTGATTCATTATTTGATTAATGGTAGACATCTGTATTGTAAATCACTTTCATGTGATAATAATGTTATAACAAGTTCAAGATTGAAGAGATTCAATAACAATATGTAGGCTAGACATTCGCAATATTTTGACTGACAAGGAAAACTAGAGTAGGCTAGCCTAACTATGGTTAGCCTACCCTAAAGCTTGATTAGGCCTACGTGATGACATGTGACAGATTTGTTGAGCAGCCTAATCCTTTACAATGTAATCAGTGCATAAACTTTGTGAAATAGAGACACTGAACCGCAATCAAAATGTGAGATTTCATTTTGCCCTTGCGCAGCATCTGGACACACAGACACATCACAAGAAACAACGCTAAAACTGACTGATAGATCAATATTGATCGATAGATTGATTGAAAGTTCCTAATCCGTAAAATCACTCTTCTAAAACATAATTAACCATCCACGTTACAGTTGTTTGGGGAGGGCACTTTCTCTAAATCAATAGCCTACGGCCTTCTTTATGCACATCCCAGGACAAATAGAATTGTCATCCTCTCAATCGAAAGGGGCGTTATATCGTATTTGGATTACAATGCTGACATAATCTGGTACTTGGTGAGTAGCACAAATATTTGGCTATTAGTGCATCACTAGACCCTATAGAAAATTCTGATTTAGCTGTGGACACGTGTTTGTGTTTGTTGGTGCGGGGTAAATGTATTCCAATAGAGGGGACTGGCATAGTGACGTTAAATGAAAAGCTACCTCACTCGTCTCCTGTGTGATAGGTACACAGAGAAGGTCTCGTCGGCATCCATCAGGGCCCGTATTCTGCGCTACCAACTCCTACGACTCCTTTGCATTGAAAAAAGCAGCGCGCCTTCATGGTTTACACGCGTCCAGATTCGGTCATTGGTCGCCATTGTTATTTGGCCAGAGCACCAATAATTACAAGTAGTGCCAGTATGGCAAATACAATCAATCCATCCATCCATGGATCCATCCGTCCGTCCGTCCGTCCGTCCGTCCGTCCGTCCGTCCGTCCGTCCGTCCGTCCGTCCGTCCGTCCGTCTGTCTGTCTGTCTGTCTATCTATCTATCTATCTCCGCTGTTTATCTATCACACACCATAATAAAGCTGCTACAAAAACAAAGAGAGAGGAGGGGAGAGAGAGTCAGACAGAGAGAGAGACACGCACAGAGAGGGAGAGAGAGAGATACATGCCTGTGGCTGCAGAAGCATAGCTTTCACACTAACAGATCTGTAACTAAACAGTCTTTGCCAGAGACACACCCTTGAGAGAGAGAGAGAGAGAGAGAGAGAGAGAGAGAGAGAGAGAGATTACTAGATAGAGAGAACTAGAGAGACTGAGAATTAGAGACAGAGAGAGAACTACAGAGAGAACTAGAGAGAGAACTAGAGAGAGAGAGAACTAGAGAGAGAACATGAGAGAGAACTAGAGAGAGAGAACTAGAGAGAGAGAGAACTAGAGAGAACTAGAGAGAGAGAACTAGAGAGAAAGCGAGAGAACTAGAGAGAGAACACGAGAGAGAGAGAAAGAGAACTAGAGAAAGAGAGAGAACTAGAGAGAGAGAGAAAACTAGAGAGAGAACTAGAGAGAGAGAACTAGAGAGAGAAAAAACTAGAGAGAGAGAGAACTAGAGAGAGAACACGAGAGAGAGAGAAAGAGAACTAAAGAGAGAGAGAACTAGAGAGAGAGAAAACTAGAGAAAGAGAGAGAACTAGAGAGAGAGAGAACTAGAGAAAGAGAGAGAACTAGAGAGAGAGAAAACTAGAGAAAGAGAGAGAACTAGAGAGAGAGAGAACTAGAGAGAGAGAGAACTAGAGAAAGAGAGAGAACTAGAGAGAGAGAAAACTAGAGAAAGAGAGAGAACTAGAGAAAGAGAGAGAACTAGAGAAAGAGAGAAAACTAGAGAAAGAGAGAGAACTAGAGAGAGAACACGAGAGAGAGAGAAAACTAGAGAAAGAGAGAGAACTAGAGAGAGAACTAGAAAAAGAGAGAGAACTAGAGAAAGAGAGAGAACTAGAGAGAGAGAGAAAACTAGAGAGAGAGACAGAGAGAGAACTAGAGAGAGAACTAGAGAGAGAGAGAACTACAGGTAGAGAGAGAGAGATAATTTTTTTTTTTGGAATTTTAAAAACCCTTTATTAATAATTCACACTAAAAACAGACAATACCAACAACCACAACCGTCAATACCAAACAATAATCCTTACACACTCAAAAATTAAACACTAACACTCCATCCCGCACACAGCATAAGGCCCCCCCAACCCCCCACACACTCATAAACGTTGGCAGGTCATGGGTCATCTGGTAAAAGACCAGAGAGAGAAAGAGAGAGAGAAAGAGAGAGAGCAGACAGACAGTGATATATCCTCCCACCAGTCACCTGTGTCAGGGAGATGACAGCTTGTACAGGCTGCAGGCGGGGATAAAGATCCTGGTACAGGCGATCGTGTTACACCAGCAGAACACTACAGGCTACAGGCTACACACAAACACCCATGTACAACACCCCGGCCCCCGTCACCCTGCTGGGGTCACGACTACAGCCTGGAGGGCTCGACGAAGGGTCGAGAGAGGTGAGGGTTGGGTTGGGACGTGTGTGTGTGTATGTGTGTGTGTGTGCGTGTGTGTGTGTGTGTGAGTGTGTGTGTGTGTGTGTGTGTGTGTGTGTGTGTGTGTGTGCAGGCCCGCGCTGCAGGAAACAGCTAGCGGAGGTGAGGAGGGCAGAGCGAGGGTTATTTTCATAATACAGGAAGTCAGGAGCGAGGGTGCTGCTTTTATTCTGGCAGAGGAAATATAACCATTCTTCCTCCCCCCTCCCCCTCTCACCTCCCCCCTCTCTCTCTGTTTCTCTCTCTATTCCTCTCTCTGTCCTTCCCTCTCCCTTTCTCTCTCTCTCTCTCTCTCTACCCTCTCTCTCTTTCTCTCCCTCTCTCTCTCCCTCCCCCTCTCTTTCTCCCTCGACTTTCTGCTGCTGTCAATGGAACGTCCAGATGACCTCACCAGCCCTCTGGCACACTGTAAACCTAGAACTCTCAATTATTCAAAGACACACGCACACACACACACACACACACACACACACTCCCCACACCCACATACACATCCCTGGGGGAGATGCACTGGAGTCCAGCATTTGTCTTCCTTAACAGACGCATGTTCAAGCCTATATGTTACAGTAGCAGATGTCTTCTGTTCACCGCTGTCCCCCGGAACCTTCCGCCAGGACACGCGCAGAGGACGGCCTGGTCGCCGCGGGCAACAGCTCGCTGCCAAATCACCCTGAAGGGTCAGGGTCATTGGTTAACGAACGTGTACTCTCATGTGAACTTTGACCTCATTGTGTATACGTGTATACTGCTGGCACGGCATATCAGTCTCAGCTATATAAACACACACAGACACTCGCGCACACACACACACACACACACACACACACACACACACACACACACACACACACCACTGAACAGAAAGACTAGTATAGAGACTCATAAAAGCATACAATAACATACACATAACAAACATACGAAACGCATGAAAACAGAAGTGATTGAACGAGATCCTGTCCGAAGGGTAAATGAGATGCGCCGGGAGCGTTTGATGTGTTCTAGGAGCTGGTGGAACCGCTGGTGGAACCGTTCTAACACACGTGTCTGGAAGCAGCGGCCGTGATGACAGACCGCGACTGTTCGGCACCGCCAGTCGTAACACATTAACACCGCAGCTGATAAGAGACCGATGGAGAGAGAGATGGATGGAGGGATGGAGGAGGAGAGGAGGGTGGGGAGAGAGACTCGTGCCAGGGAGTTTATAACATAGATCATAATGTTTTTATCTAGAGTTCCTCCCTCCCTCCATCTCTCTCTCTCTCTCTCTCTTTCTCTCTTCCTCACTCACTTACTTTCTTGTTCATGCTCTTTTTTTGTTCTCTCACTATGCCTCTCTCTCTCTCTCTCTCTTCATCTATCCTCCCTCTCTCCCTCCCCATCTGTTAGTCTACCCTTCTCTCCTCCGCTGGCCTGCCTTCCCTTCGCTTTCTCATTCTGTCTCTCTCTTTTCTTCTCTCCTCCCCTCCCTCCTCTCTCTCTTCACCTCCTTCTCTCTCTCCTCCCAGCTCCTCATGTCTTTAAGTAGCTGTGATGTGTCATGTCAGGTAAGATGTGTGGAATCTCCGGCTCTCCCTTTAAGAGAGAGACAGAGAGAGATAAAGAGAGAGAGATAGAGAGAGAGATATATATATATAGAGAGAGAAAAGGTGAGAGATAGAGAGAGAGAGAGAGATATATATATATAGAGAGAGAGAAAGGGTGAGATAGATAGAGAGAGAGAGAGAGAGAGAGAGAGATAGATAAGAGAGAGAAAGAGAGAGAGAGAGAAAGAGAGGGGGAGGTCATGCATGCAGGTATTGCCTCTCTGTGTGTGTGTGTGTGTGTGTGTGTGTGTGTGTGTGTGTGTGTGTGTGTGTGCGCGTGTGTGTGCGTGTGTGTGTGCGTGCGTGCGTGCGTGTGTGTGTGTGTGTGTGTGTGTGCGTGTGTGTGTGTGTGTGTATATGTGTGTGTGTGAGGGGTATATTTGCAGTATGACACACTGTCTAAACATCCTGACACAGCCAGTGAATGGTAACTCTAGTGGGCTGTTATGACTGTCTACTCATGAACACTGTGACCTGTCATAGCAGATAGACACATATCTCTCTGTCTCTCTCCTTCTCTCTCTCTATTTCTCTCAACCACTCCGTTTCTCTCTCTCCTTCTCCCTCTTTCTCTCTCTCTCCTATCATAACTGGGACTCTACTAACCTGTACTCTAAGAATAAGAAGGGTTCTGTATAGAACAATTTGGAACAGTATAGGAAGTATGAACCCTCTGGAAAAAAAGGTTCCACATAGAACCATTTCCGGCTCCAAACAGTTCTTTCTGACAACTGTCCTCTGTCATAACATAACATCAACATAACATCACACTGTCCTCTCCTCTCTGAGGTCTGGGACTATTCACACAACCCCATTAATCCCCATTAATCCCCATTAATCCCAATTAATCCCGGCTATGGACCAGCCTAATCTCCCCCTCTCTGCAGCTGTCTGGGGTGAGAAGGGCTGATTCGGGCAGATTGTTACATATGTGTTGTGTTGGTGCCGGGCAGGTGTGTGTCGGTGTGTGTCGGTGTGTGTCGGTGTGTGTCGGTGTGTGTCGGTGTGTGTTGGT
>NC_140246.1:16327634-16331228 GCF_949987555.1 Borostomias antarcticus
GGGAGGAGGGAGAGAGAGAGGGAGAGAGAGAGGGGGAGGAGGGAGAGAGAGAGTGAGAGAGAGAGGGGGAGGAGGGAGAGAGAGAGGGAGAGAGAGAGGAAGAGAGGGAGGAGAGAGAGAGAGGGAGAGAGAGAGGGGGAGGAGGGAGAGAGAGAGGGAGAGAGAGAGAGAGAGGAAGAGAGGGAGGAGAGAGAGAGAGAGGGAGAGAGATGGGGAGGTGGGAGAGAGAGAGGGAGAGAGAGAGAGGAGGAGGGAGAGAGAGAGGAGGGAGAGAGGAAGAGGAGAGAGGGAGAGAGAGGGAGAGGGAGAGAGAGAGGAGGGAGAGAGGAAGAGGAGGGAGAGAGAGGGAGAGGAGGGAGAGAGGAAGATGAGGGAGAGAGAGAGAGGGGAGGAGGGAGGGAGGGGGGGGTAGAGATAGGTAGGGAGGGAGAGATAGAGAGAGAGGAGGATGTAGAGAGAAGAGCTTGGGATGTATGGAGGAAGGAGAGAGAAAGAGGGGGAGAGAGGGAGGGAGGGATGGAGGGAGGGAGAGATATGTAGAGAGGAGAGGGAGGGATGGAGGGATGGAGGGAGGGAGGGAGGGAGAGATATATACATAGAGAAGAGGGAGGGAGGGATGGAGAGATATGAGAGAAGAGGGAGGGAGGGAGAGAGAGGGAGAGATATGAGAGAAGAGGGAGGGAGGGATGGAGGGAGGGAGAGATATGAGAGAAGAGGGAGGGAGGGAGAGAGAGGGAGATATGTAGAGAGAAGAGGGAGGGGTGGAGGGAGGGAGAGATATGAGAGAAGAGGGAGGGAGGGATGGAGGGAGGGAGAGATATGAGAGAAGAGGGAGGGAGGGATGGAGGGAGGGAGATATATGAGAGAAGAGGGAGGGAGGGATGGAGGGAGGGAGAGATATGAGAGAAGAGGGAGGGAGGGATGGAGGGAGGGAGATATGTAGAGAGAAGAGGGAGGGGTGGAGGGAGGGAGAGATATGAGAGAAGAGGGAGGGGTGGAGGGAGGGAGAGATATGAGAGAAGAGGGAGGGAGGGATGGAGGGAGGGAGACAGGTGAAAGGTGTCCCAGCTGTGAGTGAGAGCAGAGTGTATCTCTGCGGCATCTCGGCCCTGCGGAGGCGGGGTCGGCGGTGATGACCCCGGCGCCTGGGAGAGGGGAGGGGCCTCAGCAGCGTGACCACAACCCCGGCGTCTGCAGGAAACGCACGTCAAAGCACGGGAAGAATAACAAGACCACTTCCTCTCAATTCATTTCCTTGCCGAGGGTCTTAAAAGCTCCTTAACCAAGAAAACATCAATCTGACCCCTTCTGACACACACTTACTTACTTACGCACACACAGGCACACACACACAAATACACACACTCGCTCACTTACACACACACAGGCACAGACACACAAATACACACACTCGCTCACTTACACACACACAGGCACAGACACACAAATACACACACTCGCTCACTTACACACACACAGGCACAGACACACACAGAAACACACACGCACACATACACGGTTGACCCTACAGACACACACACCCATACACACACACGCACACACAGACACACACACACCGTTGACCCTATAGAATATAAGGCTGCAACTGTATCTCTCAGTCATGGCATTGAAGTACAAACCTCCAACAGCAGAGGGGGGTGGGGGGAGGGGAGGGGGAGACAGAGGAGAGAGGGGGTGACAGAGAGATGAGGTGAGACAGAGAGAGGAGGTGAGATAGAGAGACGAGGTGAGATCGAGAGTGAAAGAGAGAGGAGGTGAGATAGAGAGAGGAGGTGAGATAGAGAGAGGAGGTGAGACAGAGAGAGGAGGTGAGATAGAGAGACGAGGTGAGGTCGAGAGTGAAAGAGAGAGGAGGTGAGATAGAGAGAGGAGGTGAGAGAGAGAGAGGAGGTGAGATAGAGAGACGAGGTGAGATCGAGAGAGGAGGTGAGATAGAGAGAGGAGGTGAGACAGAGAGAGGAGGTGAGATAGAGAGACGAGGTGAGATCGAGAGAGGAGGTGAGATAGAGAGAGGAGGTGAGACAGAGAGAGGAGGTGAGATAGAGAGACGAGGTGAGATCGAGAGTGAAAGAGAGAGGAGGTGAGATAGAGAGAGGAGGTGAGACAGAGAGAGGAGGTGAGATAGAGAGAGGAGGTGACAGAGAGAGGAGGTGAGATAGAGAGAGGAGGTGAGATAGAGAGAGGAGGTGAGAGAGAGGGTGAGAGAGGGGGGGGTAGCGGGAGAGAGACAAGACAGAGAGAGGGAGAGAGAGAGAGAGGGGGGGGGGGGGTGAGAGAGAGTGAGAGAGAGAAGAGGTGAGATTTATTTCTAATGACATCACTACATAGAGCCATGTTATATGATAACACATAGGTGTTATATAGACTGCGTCTTGCATGGTTTAAATGTGGTTGAGACAGGGTTCAGATGAGGCTTAGACGGTTCAGGGTGATAAGAGCATAAGCTTGTCTGGGAATGTGCTCCAAAGACCAGCCACTAAATACCACACACTCCCCCTGTCCAGATCCGGCCATCAAACAGCATTAAATATAACAGAACACACACACACACACACACACACACACACACACACACTCACTCACTCACTGAGAGGAGAGATAAGATAGGAGAGGAGAGGAGAAGAGAGGCAACTCATCTTTCCCATGGATGACACGATGACATCACTTCCCCTCTCATAAACCTCAAAACGTCCAAGAATAACCCATAATGCCCCTCTCTGTGTGACTGTTTCCTGCTCGTCTGAGCGTGCCCAGTGCAGACACCGCTAGCCGTCCTTGAGGACGTCGTCATTGGTCAGCGTTTCAAATAAAGCCGGAATTCCAAAAATGTCCTTCCATTGTGTGACATGTTCAATAGGGAGACACTCCTCCCATGCAGGAGGTCTCCCATGCAGACACACACACACACACACACACACACACACACATACACACGCCTCCCATGCAGACACACACACACACACACACACACACACACACACACACACACACACGCCCCCCACCCTGTAAATCACTCAGCAACAATAGCAAGTGCATCTGTTGTCGTGGAGACCTAACTGACCCTTGGCTTTAGGCAGAGGCACCCGTGTTCCTCTTGAAGGAGCGGAGCCTCACCCCCAACCCCTCACCTCTGACCCCTCGAATCAGAAATGGCTGAGAGCCGTTGACTGAACCTCTCCTCCTCCATCTCTCCTCCATCTCTCCATCTCTGCCCTCCATCTGTGCTCCATCTCTACCCTGAGAGACCATATGAACCCTATAGATGATCCAATCAGATGCTCTCAGTCTGCAGACTACCAGAACCGTTGGTCTAGATGTTCTCAGTCTGAACCTGTGGTCTAGACGTTCTCAGTCTACAGACTACCAGAACCTGTGGTCTAGATGTTCTCAGTCTACAGACTACCAGAACCTGTGGTCTAGATGTTCTCAGTCTACAGACTACCAGAACCTGTGGTCTAGATGTTCTCAGTC
Source organism: Borostomias antarcticus (assembly GCF_949987555.1). Taxonomy (NCBI): domain Eukaryota; kingdom Metazoa; phylum Chordata; class Actinopteri; order Stomiiformes; family Stomiidae; genus Borostomias; species Borostomias antarcticus. Next base: position 16,331,127 of record NC_140246.1, read on the forward strand.
TACAGACTACCAGAACCTGTGGTCTAGATGTTCTCAGTCTACAGACTACCAGAACCTGTGGTTTAGATGCTCTCAGTCTACAGACTACCAGAACCTGTGGTC
>NC_140246.1:16333928-16381428 GCF_949987555.1 Borostomias antarcticus
CTCACACACCCTCACACAACCTCACATACCTTTATACAACCTCAATCAACCTCACAAAGCCTCACCAATCTCTAACTCCAAATAACCTCAAACAACCTCAACCAACCTCACACACACTCAACCAACCTCACACCTCAACCAACTCCACACACCATCAAACAAACTCCCACAGCCTCACACAACCTCACACACCTTCAAACAACCTCACACACCCTCACACACCCTCAAAAAACTTGACACACCTTCAAACAACCTTACATGAACTCACACACTCTCAAACAACCTCAAAGACCCTCACACACCCTCAAACAACCTCAACCAACCTCACAAACCTTCAAACAACCTTACACAACCTCATACAACCTCATACACACTCATACTCACACAACCTCAAACAACCTCACACACCATCAAACAACCTTAACCAACCTCAAACAACCTCACACACACTCAAACTCACACAACCTCACACACCCTCAAACAACCTTAACCAACCTCACACACCCTCACACAACCTCAAACAACCTTACACAACCTCATATGACCTCACACACCCTCAAACTCACACAACCTCACACAACCTCACACACCCTCAAAAAACTTGACAAACCTTCAAACAACCTTACATAAACTCACACACTTCTCAAACAACCTCAAAGACCCTCACACACCCTCAAACAACCTCAACCAACCTCACACACCTTCAAACAACCTTACACAACCTCATACGACCTCACACACACTCAAACTCACACAACCTCAAACAACCTCACACACCCTCAAACAACCTTAACCAACCCCAAACAACCTCACACAACCTCAAACAACCTCACACACCCTCAAAAAACCTTAACCAACCTCACACACCCTCACACAACCTCAAACAACTGTACACAACCTCATATGACCTCACACACCCTCAAACTCACACAACCTCACACACTCTCAAACAACCTTAACCAACCTCACACACCCTCACACAACCTCACATGACCTCACACACCCTCAAACAACCTTAACCAACCTCACACACCCTCACACAACCTCACATGACCTCACACACCCTCACACAACCTCAAATGACCTTACACAACCTCACATGACCTAACACACCCTCAAACTCACACAACCTCAAACAACCTCACACACCCTCACACAACCTCAAACAACCTTACACAACCTCATATGACCTCACACACCCTCAAACTCACACAACCTCACAACCTCACACAACCTCAAACAACCTTAACCAACCTCACACACCCTCACACACCCTCACACAACCTCACATGACCTCACATGACCTCACACACCCTCACACAACCTCAAATGACCTTACACAACCTCACATGACCTAACACACCCTCAAACTCACACAACCTCAAACAACCTCACACACCCTCACACAACCTTAACCAACCTCAAACACCCTCACACAACCTCAAACAACCTTACACAACCTCATATGACCTCAAACACCCTCAAACTCACACAACCTCACACAACCTCACACAACCTCAAACAACCTTAACCAACCTCACACACCCTCACACAACCTCACATGACCTCACACACCCTCACACAACCTCAAATGACCTTACACAACCTCACATGACCTTACACACCCTCAAACTCACACAACCTCAAACAACCTCACACACCCTCAAACAACCTTAACCAACCTCACACAACCTCAAACAACCTCACACAACCTCAAACAACCTTACACAACCTCACACAACCTCACACACCCTCAAAAAACTTGACACACCTTCAAACAACCTTACATAAACTCACACACTCTCAAACAACCTCAAAGACCCTCACACACCCTCAAACAACCTCAACCAACCTCACACACCTTCAAACAACCTTACACAACCTCATACGACCTCACACACACTCAAACTCACACAACCTCAAACAACCTCACACACCCTCAAACAACCTTAACCAACCCCAAACAACCTCACACAACCTCAAACAACCTCACACACCCTCAAAAAACCTTAACCAACCTCACACACCCTCACACAACCTCAAACAACTGTACACAACCTCATATGACCTCACACACCCTCAAACTCACACAACCTCACACAACCTCACACACTCTCAAACAACCTTAACCAACCTCACACACCCTCACACAACCTCACATGACCTCACACACCCTCAAACAACCTTAACCAACCTCACACACACTCACACAACCTCACATGACCTCACACACCCTCACACAACCTCAAATGACCTTACACAACCTCACATGACCTAACACACCCTCAAACTCACACAACCTCAAACAACCTCACACACCCTCACACAACCTCAAACAACCTTACACAACCTCATATGACCTCACACACCCTCAAACTCACACAACCTCACACAACCTCACACACTCTCAAACAACCTTAACCAACCTCACACACCCTCACACAACCTCACATGACCTCACACACCCTCAAACAACCTTAACCAACCTCACACACACTCACACAACCTCACATGACCTCACACACCCTCACACAACCTCAAATGACCTTACACAACCTCACATGACCTAACACACCCTCAAACTCACACAACCTCAAACAACCTCACACACCCTCACACAACCTCAAACAACTGTACACAACCTCATATGACCTCACACACCCTCAAACTCACACAACCTCACACACTCTCAAACAACCTTAACCAACCTCACACACCCTCACACAACCTCACATGACCTCACACACCCTCAAACAACCTTAACCAACCTCACACACCCTCACACAACCTCATAGACCTCACACACCCTCACACAACCTCAAATGACCTTACACAACCTCACATGACCTAACACACCCTCAAACTCACACAACCTCAAACAACCTCACACACCCTCACACAACCTCAAACAACCTTACACAACCTCATATGACCTCACACACCCTCAAACTCACACAACCTCACAACCTCACACAACCTCAAACAACCTTAACCAACCTCACACACCCTCACACACCCTCACACAACCTCACATGACCTCACATGACCTCACACACCCTCACACAACCTCAAATGACCTTACACAACCTCACATGACCTAACACACCCTCAAACTCACACAACCTCACACAACCTCACACAACCTCAAACAACCTTAACCAACCTCACACACCCTCACACAACCTCACATGACCTCACACACCCTCACACAACCTCAAATGACCTTACACAACCTCACATGACCTTACACACCCTCAAACTCACACAACCTCAAACAACCTCACACACCCTCAAACAACCTTAACCAACCTCACACAACCTCAAACAACCTCACACAACCTCAAACAACCTTACACAACCTCACACAACCTCACACACCCTCAAAAAACTTGACACACCTTCAAACAACCTTACATAAACTCACACACTCTCAAACAACCTCAAAGACCCTCACACACCCTCAAACAACCTCAACCAACCTCACACACCTTCAAACAACCTTACACAACCTCATACGACCTCACACACACTCAAACTCACACAACCTCAAACAACCTCACACACCCTCAAACAACCTTAACCAACCCCAAACAACCTCACACAACCTCAAACAACCTCACACACCCTCAAAAAACCTTAACCAACCTCACACACCCTCACACAACCTCAAACAACTGTACACAACCTCATATGACCTCACACACCCTCAAACTCACACAACCTCACACAACCTCACACACTCTCAAACAACCTTAACCAACCTCACACACCCTCACACAACCTCACATGATCTCACACACCCTCAAACAACCTTAACCAACCTCACACACCCTCACACAACCTCACATGACCTCACACACCCTCACACAACCTCAAATGACCTTACACAACCTCACATGACCTAACACACCCTCAAACTCACACAACCTCAAACAACCTCACACACCCTCACACAACCTCAAACAACCTTACACAACCTCATATGACCTCACACACCCTCAAACTCACACAACCTCACAACCTCACACAACCTCAAACAACCTTAACCAACCTCACACACCCTCACACACCCTCACACAAACTCACATGACCTCACACACCCTCACACAACCTCAAATGACCTTACACAACCTCACATGACCTAACACACCCTCAAACTCACACACCCTCAAACAACCTTAACCAACCTCACACACCCTCACACAACCTCACATGACCTCACACACCCTCACACAACCTCAAATGACCTTACACAACCTCACATGACCTAACACACCCTCAAACTCACACAACCTCAAACAACCTCACACACCCTCACACAACCTCAAACAACCTTACACAACCTCATATGACCTCAAACACCCTCAAACTCACACAACCTCACAACCTCACACAACCTCAAACAACCTTAACCAACCTCACACACCCTCACACACCCTCACACAACCTCACATGACCTCACACACCCTCACACAACCTCAAATGACCTTACACAACCTCACATGACCTAACACACCCTCAAACTCACACACCCTCAAACAACCTTAACCTACCTCACACACCCTCACACAACCTCAAACAACCTTACACAACCTCATATGACCTCAAACACCCTCAAACTCACACAACCTCACACAACCTCACACAACCTCAAACAACCTTAACCAACCTCACACACCCTCATACAACCTCACATGACCTCACACACCCTCACACAACCTCACATGACCTTACACACCCTCAAACTCACACAACCTCAAACAACCTCACACACCCTCAAACAACCTTAACCAACCCCAAACAACCTCACACAACCTCAAACAACCTCACACACCCTCAAAAAACCTTAACCAACCTCACACACCCTCACACAACCTCAAACAACTGTACACAACCTCATATGACCTCACACACCCTCAAACTCACACAACCTCACACAACCTCACACACTCTCAAACAACCTTAACCAACCTCACACACCCTCACACAACCTCACATGACCTCACACACCCTCAAACAACCTTAACCAACCTCACACACACTCACACAACCTCACATGACCTCACACACCCTCACACAACCTCAAATGACCTTACACAACCTCACATGACCTAACACACCCTCAAACTCACACAACCTCAAACAACCTCACACACCCTCACACAACCTCAAACAACCTTACACAACCTCATATGACCTCACACACCCTCAAACTCACACAACCTCACAACCTCACACAACCTCAAACAACTGTACACAACCTCACACACCCTCACACACCCTCACACAACCTCACATGACCTCACACACCCTCACACAACCTCAAATGACCTTACACAACCTCACATGACCTAACACACCCTCAAACTCACACACCCTCAAACAACCTTAACCAACCTCACACACCCTCACACAACCTCACATGACCTCACACACCCTCACACAACCTCAAATGACCTTACACAACCTCACATGACCTAACACACCCTCAAACTCACACAACCTCAAACAACCTCACACACCCTCACACAACCTCAAACAACCTTACACAACCTCATATGACCTCACACACCCTCAAACTCACACAACCTCACAACCTCACACAACCTCAAACAACCTTAACCAACCTCACACACCCTCACACACCCTCACACAACCTCACATGACCTCACACACCCTTACACAACCTCACATGACCTAACACACCCTCAAACTCACACACCCTCAAACAACCTTAACCAACCTCACACACCCTCACACAACCTCAAACAACCTTACACAACCTCATATGACCTCAAACACCCTCAAACTCACACAACCTCACACAACCTCACACAACCTCAAACAACCTTAACCAACCTCACACACCCTCATACAACCTCACATGACCTCACACACCCTCACACAACCTCACATGACCTTACACACCCTCAAACTCACACAACCTCAAATAACCTCACACACCCTCAAACAACCTTAACCAACCTCACACAACCTCAAACAACCTCACACAACCTCAAACAACCTCATATGACCTCACAAACCCTCAAACTCACACAACCTCACACTACCTCACACACCCTCAAAAAACTTGACACACCTTCAAACAACCTTACATAAACTCACACACTCTCAAACAACCTCAAAGACCCTCACACACCCTCAAACAACCTCAACCAACCTCACACACCTTCAAACAACCTTACACAACCTCATACGACCTCACACACAATCAAACTCACACAACCTCAAACAACCTCACACACCCTCAAACAACCTTAACCAACCCCAAACAACCTCAAACAACCTCACACACCCTCAAACAACCTTAACCAACCTCACACACCCTCACACAACCTCAAACAACTGTACACAACCTCATATGACCTCACACACCCTCAAACTCACACAACCTCACACAACCTCACACACTCTCAAACAACCTTAACCAACCTCACACACCCTCACACAACCTCACATGACCTCACACACCCTCAAACAACCTTAACCAACCTCACACACCCTCACACAACCTCACATGACCTCACACACCCTCACACAACCTCAAATGACCTTACACAACCTCACATGACCTAACACACCCTCAAACTCACAAATCCTCAAACAACCTCACACACCCTCACACAACCTCAAACAACCTTACACAACCTCATCTAACCTCACACACCCTCAAACTCACACAACCTCACAACCTCACACAACCTCAAACAACCTTAACCAACCTCACACACCCTCACACACCCTCACACAACCTCACATGACCTCACACACCCTCAAACAACCTCAAATGACCTTACACAACCTCACATGACCTAACACACCCTCAAACTCACACAACCTCAAACAACCTCACACACCCTCAAACAACCTTAACCAACCTCACACACCCTCACACAACCTCAAACAACCTTACACAACCTCATATGACCTCAAACACCCTCAAACTCACACAACCTCACACAACCTCACACAACCTCAAACAACCTTAACCAACCTCACACAACCTCAAACAACCTCACACAACCTTACACAACCTCATATGACCTCACAAACCCTCAAACTCACACAACCTCACACAACCTCACACACCCTCAAAAAACGTGACACACCTTCAAACAACCTTACATAAACTCACACACTCTCAAACAACCTCAAAGACCCTCACACACCCTCAAACAACCTCAACCAACCTCACACACACTCAAACTCACACAACCTCAAACAACCTCACACACCCTCAAACAACCTTAACCAACCCCAAACAAACTCACACAACCTCAAACAACCTCACACACCCTCAAAAAACCTTAACCAACCTCACACACCCTCACACAACCTCAAACAACTGTACTCAACCTCATATGACCTCACACAACCTCAAACTCACACAACCTTACACAACCTCACACACTCTCAAACAACCTTAACCAACCTCACACACCCTCACACAACCTCACATGACCTCACACACCCTCAAACAACCTTAACCAACCTCACACACCCTCACACAACCTCACATGACCTCACACACCCTCACACAACCTCAAATGACCTTACACAACCTCACATGACCTAACACACCCTCAAACTCACACAACCTCAAACAACCTCACACACCCTCACACAACCTCAAACAACCTTACACAACCTCATATGACCTCACACACCCTCAAACTCACACAACCTCAAACAACCTCACACACCCTCACACAACCTCAAACAACCTTACACAACCTCATATGACCTCACACACCCTCAAACTCACACAACCTCACACACCCTCACACAACCTCAAACAACTGTACACAACCTCATATGACCTCACACACCCTCAAACTCACACAACCTCACACAACCTCACACACTCTCAAACAACCTTAACCAACCTCACACACCCTCACACAACCTCACAGGACCTCACACACCCTCAAACAACCTTAACCAACCTCACACACACTCACACAACCTCACATGACCTCACACACCCTCACACAACCTCAAATGACCTTACACAACCTCACATGACCTAACACACCCTCAAACTCACACAACCTCAAACAACCTCACACACCCTCACACAACCTCAAACAACCTTACACAACCTCATATGACCTCACACACCCTCAAACTCACACAACCTCACAACCTCACACAACCTCAAACAACCTTAACCAACCTCACACACCCTCACACACCCTCACACAAACTCACATGACCTCACACACCCTCACACAACCTCAAATGACCTTACACAACCTCACATGACCTAACACACCCTCAAACTCACACACCCTCAAACAACCTTAACCAACCTCACACACCCTCACACAACCTCACATGACCTCACACACCCTCACACAACCTCAAATGACCTTACACAACCTCACATGACCTAACACACCCTCAAACTCACACAACCTCAAACAACCTCACACACCCTCACACAACCTCAAACAACCTTACACAACCTCATATGACCTCACACAACCTCACAACCTCACACAACCTCAAACAACCTTAACCAACCTCACACACCCTCACACACCCTCACACAACCTCACATGACCTCACACACCCTCACACAACCTCAAATGACCTTACACAACCTCACATGACCTAACACACCCTCAAACTCACACACCCTCAAACAACCTTAACCAACCTCACACACCCTCACACAACCTCAAACAACCTTACACAACCTCATATGACCTCAAACACCCTCAAACTCACACAACCTCACACAACCTCAAACAACCTTAACCAACCTCACACACCCTCATACAACCTCACATGACCTCACACACCCTCACACAACCTCACATGACCTTACACACCATCAAACTCACACAACCTCAAACAACCTCACACACCCTCAAACAACCTTAACCAACCCCAAACAACCTCACACAACCTCAAACAACCTCACACACCCTCAAAAAACCTTAACCAACCTCACACACCCTCACACAACCTCAAACAACTGTACACAACCTCATATGACCTCACACACCCTCAAACTCACACAACCTCACACAACCTCACACACTCTCAAACAACCTTAACCAACCTCACACACCCTCACACAACCTCACATGACCTCACACACCCTCAAACAACCTTAACCAACCTCACACACACTCACACAACCTCACATGACCTCACACACCCTCACACAACCTCAAATGACCTTACACAACCTCACATGACCTAACACACCCTCAAACTCACACAACCTCAAACAACCTCACACACCCTCACACAACCTCAAACAACCTTACACAACCTCATATGACCTCACACACCCTCAAACTCACACAACCTCACAACCTCACACAACCTCAAACAACCTTAACCAACCTCACACACCCTCACACACCCTCACACAACCTCACATGACCTCACACACCCTCACACAACCTCAAATGACCTTACACAACCTCACATGACCTAACACACCCTCAAACTCACACACCCTCAAACAACCTTAACCAACCTCACACACCCTCACACAACCTCACATGACCTCACACACCCTCACACAACCTCAAATGACCTTACACAACCTCACATGACCTAACACACCCTCAAACTCACACAACCTCAAACAACCTCACACACCCTCACACAACCTCAAACAACCTTACACAACCTCATATGACCTCACACACCCTCAAACTCACACAACCTCACAACCTCACACAACCTCAAACAACCTTAACCAACCTCACACACCCTCACACACCCTCACACAACCTCACATGACCTCACACACCCTTACACAACCTCACATGACCTAACACACCCTCAAACTCACACACCCTCAAACAACCTTAACCAACCTCACACACCCTCACACAACCTCAAACAACCTTACACAACCTCATATGACCTCAAACACCCTCAAACTCACACAACCTCACACAACCTCACACAACCTCAAACAACCTTAACCAACCTCACACACCCTCATACAACCTCACATGACCTCACACACCCTCACACAACCTCACATGACCTTACACACCCTCAAACTCACACAACCTCAAATAACCTCACACACCCTCAAACAACCTTAACCAACCTCACACAACCTCAAACAACCTCACACAACCTCAAACAACCTTACACAACCTCATATGACCTCACAAACCCTCAAACTCACACAACCTCACACTACCTCACACACCCTCAAAAAACTTGACACACCTTCAAACAACCTTACATAAACTCACACACTCTCAAACAACCTCAAAGACCCTCACACACCCTCAAACAACCTCAACCAACCTCACACACCTTCAAACAACCTTACACAACCTCATACGACCTCACACACAATCAAACTCACACAACCTCAAACAACCTCACACACCCTCAAACAACCTTAACCAACCCCAAACAACCTCAAACAACCTCACACACCCTCAAACAACCTTAACCAACCTCACACACCCTCACACAACCTCAAACAACTGTACACAACCTCATATGACCTCACACACCCTCAAACTCACACAACCTCACACAACCTCACACACTCTCAAACAACCTTAACCAACCTCACACACCCTCACACAACCTCACATGACCTCACACACCCTCAAACAACCTTAACCAACCTCACACACCCTCACACAACCTCACATGACCTCACACACCCTCACACAACCTCAAATGACCTTACACAACCTCACATGACCTAACACACCCTCAAACTCACAAATCCTCAAACAACCTCACACACCCTCACACAACCTCAAACAACCTTACACAACCTCATCTAACCTCACACACCCTCAAACTCACACAACCTCACAACCTCACACAACCTCAAACAACCTTAACCAACCTCACACACCCTCACACACCCTCACACAACCTCACATGACCTCACACACCCTCAAACAACCTCAAATGACCTTACACAACCTCACATGACCTAACACACCCTCAAACTCACACAACCTCAAACAACCTCACACACCCTCAAACAACCTTAACCAACCTCACACACCCTCACACAACCTCAAACAACCTTACACAACCTCATATGACCTCAAACACCCTCAAACTCACACAACCTCACACAACCTCACACAACCTCAAACAACCTTAACCAACCTCAAACAACCTCACACAACCTTACACAACCTCATATGACCTCACAAACCCTCAAACTCACACAACCTCACACAACCTCACACACCCTCAAAAAACGTGACACACCTTCAAACAACCTTACATAAACTCACACACTCTCAAACAACCTCAAAGACCCTCACACACCCTCAAACAACCTCAACCAACCTCACACACACTCAAACTCACACAACCTCAAACAACCTCACACACCCTCAAACAACCTTAACCAACCCCAAACAAACTCACACAACCTCAAACAACCTCACACACCCTCAAAAAACCTTAACCAACCTCACACACCCTCACACAACCTCAAACAACTGTACTCAACCTCATATGACCTCACACAACCTCAAACTCACACAACCTTACACAACCTCACACACTCTCAAACAACCTTAACCAACCTCACACACCCTCACACAACCTCACATGACCTCACACACCCTCAAACAACCTTAACCAACCTCACACACCCTCACACAACCTCACATGACCTCACACACCCTCACACAACCTCAAATGACCTTACACAACCTCACATGACCTAACACACCCTCAAACTCACACAACCTCAAACAACCTCACACACCCTCACACAACCTCAAACAACCTTACACAACCTCATATGACCTCACACACCCTCAAACTCACACAACCTCAAACAACCTCACACACCCTCACACAACCTCAAACAACCTTACACAACCTCATATGACCTCACACACCCTCAAACTCACACAACCTCACACACCCTCACACAACCTCAAACAACTGTACACAACCTCATATGACCTCACACACCCTCAAACTCACACAACCTCACACAACCTCACACACTCTCAAACAACCTTAACCAACCTCACACACCCTCACACAACCTCACAGGACCTCACACACCCTCAAACAACCTTAACCAACCTCACACACACTCACACAACCTCACATGACCTCACACACCCTCACACAACCTCAAATGACCTTACACAACCTCACATGACCTAACACACCCTCAAACTCACACAACCTCAAACAACCTCACACACCCTCACACAACCTCAAACAACCTTACACAACCTCATATGACCTCACACACCCTCAAACTCACACAACCTCACAACCTCACACAACCTCAAACAACCTTAACCAACCTCACACACCCTCACACACCCTCACACAAACTCACATGACCTCACACACCCTCACACAACCTCAAATGACCTTACACAACCTCACATGACCTAACACACCCTCAAACTCACACACCCTCAAACAACCTTAACCAACCTCACACACCCTCACACAACCTCACATGACCTCACACACCCTCACACAACCTCAAATGACCTTACACAACCTCACATGACCTAACACACCCTCAAACTCACACAACCTCAAACAACCTCACACACCCTCACACAACCTCAAACAACCTTACACAACCTCATATGACCTCACACACCCTCAAACTCACACAACCTCACAACCTCACACAACCTCAAACAACCTTAACCAACCTCACACACCCTCACACACCCTCACACAACCTCACATGACCTCACACACCCTCACACAACCTCAAATGACCTTACACAACCTCACATGACCTAACACACCCTCAAACTCACACACCCTCAAACAACCTTAACCAACCTCACACACCCTCACACAACCTCAAACAACCTTACACAACCTCATATGACCTCAAACACCCTCAAACTCACACAACCTCACACAACCTCACACAACCTCAAACAACCTTAACCAACCTCACACACCCTCATACAACCTCACATGACCTCACACACCCTCACACAACCTCACATGACCTTACACACCCTCAAACTCACACAACCTCAAACAACCTCACACACCCTCAAACAACCTTAACCAACCCCAAACAACCTCACACAACCTCAAACAACCTCACACACCCTCAAAAAACCTTAACCAACCTCACACACCCTCACACAACCTCAAACAACTGTACACAACCTCATATGACCTCACACACCCTCAAACTCACACAACCTCACACAACCTCACACACTCTCAAACAACCTTAACCAACCTCACACACCCTCACACAACCTCACATGACCTCACACACCCTCAAACAACCTTAACCAACCTCACACACACTCACACAACCTCACATGACCTCACACACCCTCACACAACCTCAAATGACCTTACACAACCTCACATGACCTAACACACCCTCAAACTCACACAACCTCAAACAACCTCACACACCCTCACACAACCTCAAACAACCTTACACAACCTCATATGACCTCACACACCCTCAAACTCACACAACCTCACAACCTCACACAACCTCAAACAACCTTAACCAACCTCACACACCCTCACACACCCTCACACAACCTCACATGACCTCACACACCCTCACACAACCTCAAATGACCTTACACAACCTCACATGACCTAACACACCCTCAAACTCACACACCCTCAAACAACCTTAACCAACCTCACACACCCTCACACAACCTCACATGACCTCACACACCCTCACACAACCTCAAATGACCTTACACAACCTCACATGACCTAACACACCCTCAAACTCACACAACCTCAAACAACCTCACACACCCTCACACAACCTCAAACAACCTTACACAACCTCATATGACCTCACACACCCTCAAACTCACACAACCTCACAACCTCACACAACCTCAAACAACCTTAACCAACCTCACACACCCTCACACACCCTCACACAACCTCACATGACCTCACACACCCTTACACAACCTCACATGACCTAACACACCCTCAAACTCACACACCCTCAAACAACCTTAACCAACCTCACACACCCTCACACAACCTCAAACAACCTTACACAACCTCATATGACCTCAAACACCCTCAAACTCACACAACCTCACACAACCTCACACAACCTCAAACAACCTTAACCAACCTCACACACCCTCATACAACCTCACATGACCTCACACACCCTCACACAACCTCACATGACCTTACACACCCTCAAACTCACACAACCTCAAACAACCTCACACACCCTCAAACAACCTTAACCAACCTCACACAACCTCAAACAACCTCACACAACCTCAAACAACCTTACACAACCTCATATGACCTCACAAACCCTCAAACTCACACAACCTCACACTACCTCACACACCCTCAAAAAACTTGACACACCTTCAAACAACCTTACATAAACTCACACACTCTCAAACAACCTCAAAGACCCTCACACACCCTCAAACAACCTCAACCAACCTCACACACCTTCAAACAACCTTACACAACCTCATACGACCTCACACACAATCAAACTCACACAACCTCAAACAACCTCACACACCCTCAAACAACCTTAACCAACCCCAAACAACCTCAAACAACCTCACACACCCTCAAACAACCTTAACCAACCTCACACACCCTCACACAACCTCAAACAACTGTACACAACCTCATATGACCTCACACACCCTCAAACTCACACAACCTCACACAACCTCACACACTCTCAAACAACCTTAACCAACCTCACACACCCTCACACAACCTCACATGACCTCACACACCCTCAAACAACCTTAACCAACCTCACACACCCTCACACAACCTCACATGACCTCACACACCCTCACACAACCTCAAATGACCTTACACAACCTCACATGACCTAACACACCCTCAAACTCACAAATCCTCAAACAACCTCACACACCCTCACACAACCTCAAACAACCTTACACAACCTCATCTAACCTCACACACCCTCAAACTCACACAACCTCACAACCTCACACAACCTCAAACAACCTTAACCAACCTCACACACCCTCACACACCCTCACACAACCTCACATGACCTCACACACCCTCAAACAACCTCAAATGACCTTACACAACCTCACATGACCTAACACACCCTCAAACTCACACAACCTCAAACAACCTCACACACCCTCAAACAACCTTAACCAACCTCACACACCCTCACACAACCTCAAACAACCTTACACAACCTCATATGACCTCAAACACCCTCAAACTCACACAACCTCAAACAACCTTAACCAACCTCACACAACCTCAAACAACCTCACACAACCTTACACAACCTCATATGACCTCACAAACCCTCAAACTCACACAACCTCACACAACCTCACACACCCTCAAAAAACGTGACACACCTTCAAACAACCTTACATAAACTCACACACTCTCAAACAACCTCAAAGACCCTCACACACCCTCAAACAACCTCAACCAACCTCACACACACTCAAACTCACACAACCTCAAACAACCTCACACACCCTCAAACAACCTTAACCAACCCCAAACAAACTCACACAACCTCAAACAACCTCACACACCCTCAAAAAACCTTAACCAACCTCACACACCCTCACACAACCTCAAACAACTGTACTCAACCTCATATGACCTCACACAACCTCAAACTCACACAACCTTACACAACCTCACACACTCTCAAACAACCTTAACCAACCTCACACACCCTCACACAACCTCACATGACCTCACACACCCTCAAACAACCTTAACCAACCTCACACACCCTCACACAACCTCACATGACCTCACACACCCTCACACAACCTCAAATGACCTTACACAACCTCACATGACCTAACACACCCTCAAACTCACACAACCTCAAACAACCTCACACACCCTCACACAACCTCAAACAACCTTACACAACCTCATATGACCTCACACACCCTCAAACTCACACAACCTCACACAACCTCACACAACCTCAAACAACCTTAACCAACCTCACACACCCTCACACACCCTCACACAACCTCACATGACCTCACATACCCTCACACAACCTCAAATGACCTTACACAACCTCACATGACCTAACACACCCTCAAACTCACACAACCTCAAACAACCTCACACACCCTCAAACAACCTTAACCAACCTCACACACCCTCACACAACCTCAAACAACCTTACACAACCTCATATGACCTCAAACACCCTCAAACTCACACAACCTCACACAACCTCACACAACCTCAAACAACCTTAACCAACCTCACACACCCTCACACCCTCACACAACCTCACATGACCTCACACACCCTCACACAACCTCAAATGACCTTACACAACCTCACATGACCTAACACACCCTCAAACTCACACAACCTCAAACAACCTCACACACCCTCAAACAACCTTAACCAACCTCAAACACCCTCAAACAACCTTAACCAACCTCATACAACCTCAAACAACCTCACACAACCTCAAACAACCTTACACAACCTCATATGACCTCACAAACCCTCAAACTCACACAACCTCACACAACCTCACACACCCTCAAAAAACTTGACACACCTTCAAACAACCTTACATAAACTCACACACTCTCAAACAACCTCAAAGACCCTCACACACCCTCAAACAACCTCAACCAACCTCACACACCTTCAAACAACCTTACACAACCTCATACGACCTCACACACACTCAAACTCACACAACCTCAAACAACCTCACACACCCTCAAACAACCTTAACCAACCCCAAACAACATCACACAACCTCAAACAACCTCACACACCCTCAAAAAACCTTAACCAACCTCACACACCCTCACACAACCTCAAACAACTGTACACAACCTCATATGACCTCACACAACCTCAAACTCACACAACCTCACACAACCTCACACACTCTCAAACAACCTTAACCAACCTCACACACCCTCACACAACCTCACATGAACTCACACACCCACAAACAACCTTAACCAACCTCACACACCCTCACACAACCTCACATGACCTCACACATCCTCACACAACCTCAAATGACCTTACACAACCTCACATGACCTAACACACCCTCAAACTCACACAACCTCAAACAACCTCACACACTCTCACACAACCTCAAACAACCTTACACAACCTCATATGACCTCACACACCCTCAAACTCACACAACCTCACACAACCTCACACAACCTCAAACAACCTTAACCAACCTCACACACCCTCACACACCCTCACACAACCTCACATGACCTCACACACCCTCACACAACCTCAAATGACCTTACACAACCTCATATGACCTCACACACCCTCAAACTCACACAACCTCACACAACCTCACACACCCTCACACACCCTCACACAACCTCACATGACCTCACACACCCTCACACAACCTCAAATGACCTTACACAACCTCACATGACCTAACACACCCTCAAACTCACACAACCTCACACAACCTCACACACTCTCAAACAACCTTAACCAACCCCAAACAACCTCAAACAACCTCACACACCCTCAATCAACCTTAACCAACCTCACACACCCTCAAACAACCTCAAACAACTGTACACAACCTCATATGACCTCACACACCCTCAAACTCACACAACCTCACACAACCTCACACACTCTCAAACAACCTTAACCAACCTCACACACCCTCACACAACCTCACATGACCTCACACACCCTCACACAACCTCAAATGACCTTACACAACCTCACATGACCTAACACACCCTCAAACTCACACAACCTCAAACAACCTCACACACCCTCAAACAACCTTAACCAACCTCAAACACCCTCAAACAACCTTAACCAACCTCATACAACCTCAAACAACCTCACACAACCTCAAACAACCTTACACAACCTCATATGACCTCACAAACCCTCAAACTCACACAACCTCACACAACCTCACACACCCTCAAAAAACTTGACACACCTTCAAACAACCTTACATAAACTCACACACTCTCAAACAACCTCAAAGACCCTCACACACCCTCAAACAACCTCAACCAACCTCACACACCTTCAAACAACCTTACACAACCTCATACGACCTCACGCACACTCAAACTCACACAACCTCAAACAACCTCACACACCCTCAAACAACCTTAACCAACCCCAAACAACATCACACAACCTCAAACAACCTCACACACCCTCAAAAAACCTTAACCAACCTCACACACCCTCACACAACCTCAAACAACTGTACACAACCTCATATGACCTCACACAACCTCAAACTCACACAACCTCACACAACCTCACACACTCTCAAACAACCTTAACCAACCTCACACACCCTCACACAACCTCACATGAACTCACACACCCTCAAACAACCTTAACCAACCTCACACACCCTCACACAACCTCACATGACCTCACACATCCTCACACAACCTCAAATGACCTTACACAACCTCACATGACCTAACACACCCTCAAACTCACACAACCTCAAACAACCTCACACACTCTCACACAACCTCAAACAACCTTACACAACCTCATATGACCTCACACACCCTCAAACTCACACAACCTCACACAACCTCACACAACCTCAAACAACCTTAACCAACCTCACACACCCTCACACACCCTCACACAACCTCACATGACCTCACACACCCTCACACAACCTCAAATGACCTTACACAACCTCATATGACCTCACACACCCTCAAACTCACACAACCTCACACAACCTCACACACCCTCACACACCCTCACACAACCTCACATGACCTCACACACCCTCACACAACCTCAAATGACCTTACACAACCTCACATGACCTAACACACCCTCAAACTCACACAACCTCACACAACCTCACACACTCTCAAACAACCTTACCCAACCCCAAACAACCTCAAACAACCTCACACACCCTCAAACAACCTTAACCAACCTCACACACCCTCACACAACCTCAAACAACTGTACACAACCTCATATGACCTCACACACCCTCAAACTCACACAACCTCACACAACCTCACACACTCTCAAACAACCTTAACCAACCTCACACACCCTCACACAACCTCACATGACCTCACACACCCTCAAACAACCTTAACCAACCTCACACACCCTCACACAACCTCACATGACCTCACACACCCTCACACAACCTCAAATGACCTTACACAACCTCACATGACCTAACACACCCTCAAACTCACAAATCCTCAAACAACCTCACACACCCTCACACAACCTCAAACAACCTTACACAACCTCATCTAACCTCACACACCCTCAAACTCACACAACCTCACAACCTCACACAACCTCAAACAACCTTAACCAACCTCACACACCCTCACACACCCTCACACAACCTCACATGACCTCACACACCCTCAAACAACCTCAAATGACCTTACACAACCTCACATGACCTAACACACCCTCAAACTCACACAACCTCAAACAACCTCACACACCCTCAAACAACCTTAACCAACCTCACACACCCTCACACAACCTCAAACAACCTTACACAACCTCATATGACCTCAAACACCCTCAAACTCACACAACCTCACACAACCTCACACAACCTCAAACAACCTTAACCAACCTCACACAACCTCAAACAACCTCACACAACCTTACACAACCTCATATGACCTCACAAACCCTCAAACTCACACAACCTCACACAACCTCACACACCCTCAAAAAACGTGACACACCTTCAAACAACCTTACATAAACTCACACACTCTCAAACAACCTCAAAGACCCTCACACACCCTCAAACAACCTCAACCAACCTCACACACACTCAAACTCACACAACCTCAAACAACCTCACACACCCTCAAACAACCTTAACCAACCCCAAACAAACTCACACAACCTCAAACAACCTCACACACCCTCAAAAAACCTTAACCAACCTCACACACCCTCACACAACCTCAAACAACTGTACTCAACCTCATATGACCTCACACAACCTCAAACTCACACAACCTTACACAACCTCACACACTCTCAAACAACCTTAACCAACCTCACACACCCTCACACAACCTCACATGACCTCACACACCCTCAAACAACCTTAACCAACCTCACACACCCTCACACAACCTCACATGACCTCACACACCCTCACACAACCTCAAATGACCTTACACAACCTCACATGACCTAACACACCCTCAAACTCACACAACCTCAAACAACCTCACACACCCTCACACAACCTCAAACAACCTTACACAACCTCATATGACCTCACACACCCTCAAACTCACACAACCTCACACAACCTCACACAACCTCAAACAACCTTAACCAACCTCACACACCCTCACACACCCTCACAAAACCTCACATGACCTCACACACCCTCACACAACCTCAAATGACCTTACACAACCTCACATGACCTAACACACCCTCAAACTCACACAACCTCAAACAACCTCACACACCCTCAAACAACCTTAACCAACCTCACACACCCTCACACAACCTCAAACAACCTTACACAACCTCATTTGACCTCAAACACCCTCAAACTCACACAACCTCACACAACCTCACACAACCTCAAACAACCTTAACCAACCTCACACACCCTCACACCCTCACACAACCTCACATGACCTCACACACCCTCACACAACCTCAAATGACCTTACACAACCTCACATGACCTTACACACCCTCAAACTCACACAACCTCAAACAACCTCACACACCCTCAAACAACCTTAACCAACCTCACACAACCTCAAACAACCTCACACAACCTCAAACAACCTTACACAACCTCATATGACCTCACAAACCCTCAAACTCACACAACCTCACACAACCTCACACACCCTCAAAAAACTTGACACACCTTCAAACAACCTTACATAAACTCACACACTCTCAAACAACCTCAAAGACCCTCACACACCCTCAAACAACCTCAACCAACCTCACACACACTCAAACTCACACAACCTCAAACAACCTCACACACCCTCAAACAACCTTAACCAACCCCAAACAAACTCACACAACCTCAAACAACCTCACACACCCTCAAAAAACCTTAACCAACCTCACACACCCTCACACAACCTCAAACAACTGTACACAACCTCATATGACCTCACACAACCTCAAACTCACACAACCTTACACAACCTCACACACTCTCAAACAACCTTAACCAACCTCACACACCCTCACACAACCTCACATGACCTCACACACCCTCAAACAACCTTAACCAACCTCACACACCCTCACACAACCTCACATGACCTCACACACCCTCACACAACCTCAAATGACCTTACACAACCTCACATGACCTAACACACCCTCAAACTCACACAACCTCAAACAACCTCACACACCCTCACACAACCTCAAACAACCTTACACAACCTCATATGACCTCACACACCCTCAAACTCACACAACCTCACAACCTCACACAACCTCAAACAACCTTAACCAACCTCACACACCCTCACACACCCTCACACAACCTCACATGACCTCACACACCCTTACACAACCTCACATGACCTAACACACCCTCAAACTCACACACCCTCAAACAACCTTAACCAACCTCACACACCCTCACACAACCTCAAACAACCTTACACAACCTCATATGACCTCAAACACCCTCAAACTCACACAACCTCACACAACCTCACACAACCTCAAACAACCTTAACCAACCTCACACACCCTCATACAACCTCACATGACCTCACACACCCTCACACAACCTCACATGACCTTACACACCCTCAAACTCACACAACCTCAAATAACCTCACACACCCTCAAACAACCTTAACCAACCTCACACAACCTCAAACAACCTCACACAACCTCAAACAACCTTACACAACCTCATATGACCTCACAAACCCTCAAACTCACACAACCTCACACTACCTCACACACCCTCAAAAAACTTGACACACCTTCAAACAACCTTACATAAACTCACACACTCTCAAACAACCTCAAAGACCCTCACACACCCTCAAACAACCTCAACCAACCTCACACACCTTCAAACAACCTTACACAACCTCATACGACCTCACACACAATCAAACTCACACAACCTCAAACAACCTCACACACCCTCAAACAACCTTAACCAACCCCAAACAACCTCAAACAACCTCACACACCCTCAAACAACCTTAACCAACCTCACACACCCTCACACAACCTCAAACAACTGTACACAACCTCATATGACCTCACACACCCTCAAACTCACACAACCTCACACAACCTCACACACTCTCAAACAACCTTAACCAACCTCACACACCCTCACACAACCTCACATGACCTCACACACCCTCAAACAACCTTAACCAACCTCACACACCCTCACACAACCTCACATGACCTCACACACCCTCACACAACCTCAAATGACCTTACACAACCTCACATGACCTAACACACCCTCAAACTCACAAATCCTCAAACAACCTCACACACCCTCACACAACCTCAAACAACCTTACACAACCTCATCTAACCTCACACACCCTCAAACTCACACAACCTCACAACCTCACACAACCTCAAACAACCTTAACCAACCTCACACACCCTCACACACCCTCACACAACCTCACATGACCTCACACACCCTCAAACAACCTCAAATGACCTTACACAACCTCACATGACCTAACACACCCTCAAACTCACACAACCTCAAACAACCTCACACACCCTCAAACAACCTTAACCAACCTCACACACCCTCACACAACCTCAAACAACCTTACACAACCTCATATGACCTCAAACACCCTCAAACTCACACAACCTCACACAACCTCACACAACCTCAAACAACCTTAACCAACCTCAAACAACCTCACACAACCTTACACAACCTCATATGACCTCACAAACCCTCAAACTCACACAACCTCACACAACCTCACACACCCTCAAAAAACGTGACACACCTTCAAACAACCTTACATAAACTCACACACTCTCAAACAACCTCAAAGACCCTCACACACCCTCAAACAACCTCAACCAACCTCACACACACTCAAACTCACACAACCTCAAACATCCTCACACACCCTCAAACAACCTTAACCAACCCCAAACAAACTCACACAACCTCAAACAACCTCACACACCCTCAAAAAACCTTAACCAACCTCACACACCCTCACACAACCTCAAACAACTGTACTCAACCTCATATGACCTCACACAACCTCAAACTCACACAACCTTACACAACCTCACACACTCTCAAACAACCTTAACCAACCTCACACACCCTCACACAACCTCACATGACCTCACACACCCTCAAACAACCTTAACCAACCTCACACACCCTCACACAACCTCACATGACCTCACACACCCTCACACAACCTCAAATGACCTTACACAACCTCACATGACCTAACACACCCTCAAACTCACACAACCTCAAACAACCTCACACACCCTCACACAACCTCAAACAACCTTACACAACCTCATATGACCTCACACACCCTCAAACTCACACAACCTCAAACAACCTCACACACCCTCACACAACCTCAAACAACCTTACACAACCTCATATGACCTCACACACCCTCAAACTCACACAACCTCACACACCCTCACACAACCTCAAACAACTGTACACAACCTCATATGACCTCACACACCCTCAAACTCACACAACCTCACACAACCTCACACACTCTCAAACAACCTTAACCAACCTCACACACCCTCACACAACCTCACAGGACCTCACACACCCTCAAACAACCTTAACCAACCTCACACACACTCACACAACCTCACATGACCTCACACACCCTCACACAACCTCAAATGACCTTACACAACCTCACATGACCTAACACACCCTCAAACTCACACAACCTCAAACAACCTCACACACCCTCACACAACCTCAAACAACCTTACACAACCTCATATGACCTCACACACCCTCAAACTCACACAACCTCACAACCTCACACAACCTCAAACAACCTTAACCAACCTCACACACCCTCACACACCCTCACACAAACTCACATGACCTCACACACCCTCACACAACCTCAAATGACCTTACACAACCTCACATGACCTAACACACCCTCAAACTCACACACCCTCAAACAACCTTAACCAACCTCACACACCCTCACACAACCTCACATGACCTCACACACCCTCACACAACCTCAAATGACCTTACACAACCTCACATGACCTAACACACCCTCAAACTCACACAACCTCAAACAACCTCACACACCCTCACACAACCTCAAACAACCTTACACAACCTCATATGACCTCACACACCCTCAAACTCACACAACCTCACAACCTCACACAACCTCAAACAACCTTAACCAACCTCACACACCCTCACACACCCTCACACAACCTCACATGACCTCACACACCCTCACACAACCTCAAATGACCTTACACAACCTCACATGACCTAACACACCCTCAAACTCACACACCCTCAAACAACCTTAACCAACCTCACACACCCTCACACAACCTCAAACAACCTTACACAACCTCATATGACCTCAAACACCCTCAAACTCACACAACCTCACACAACCTCACACAACCTCAAACAACCTTAACCAACCTCACACACCCTCATACAACCTCACATGACCTCACACACCCTCACACAACCTCACATGACCTTACACACCCTCAAACTCACACAACCTCAAACAACCTCACACACCCTCAAACAACCTTAACCAACCCCAAACAACCTCACACAACCTCAAACAACCTCACACACCCTCAAAAAACCTTAACCAACCTCACACACCCTCACACAACCTCAAACAACTGTACACAACCTCATATGACCTCACACACCCTCAAACTCACACAACCTCACACAACCTCACACACTCTCAAACAACCTTAACCAACCTCACACACCCTCACACAACCTCACATGACCTCACACACCCTCAAACAACCTTAACCAACCTCACACACACTCACACAACCTCACATGACCTCACACACCCTCACACAACCTCAAATGACCTTACACAACCTCACATGACCTAACACACCCTCAAACTCACACAACCTCAAACAACCTCACACACCCTCACACAACCTCAAACAACCTTACACAACCTCATATGACCTCACACACCCTCAAACTCACACAACCTCACAACCTCACACAACCTCAAACAACCTTAACCAACCTCACACACCCTCACACACCCTCACACAACCTCACATGACCTCACACACCCTCACACAACCTCAAATGACCTTACACAACCTCACATGACCTAACACACCCTCAAACTCACACACCCTCAAACAACCTTAACCAACCTCACACACCCTCACACAACCTCACATGACCTCACACACCCTCACACAACCTCAAATGACCTTACACAACCTCACATGACCTAACACACCCTCAAACTCACACAACCTCAAACAACCTCACACACCCTCACACAACCTCAAACAACCTTACACAACCTCATATGACCTCACACACCCTCAAACTCACACAACCTCACAACCTCACACAACCTCAAACAACCTTAACCAACCTCACACACCCTCACACACCCTCACACAACCTCACATGACCTCACACACCCTTACACAACCTCACATGACCTAACACACCCTCAAACTCACACACCCTCAAACAACCTTAACCAACCTCACACACCCTCACACAACCTCAAACAACCTTACACAACCTCATATGACCTCAAACACCCTCAAACTCACACAACCTCACACAACCTCACACAACCTCAAACAACCTTAACCAACCTCACACACCCTCATACAACCTCACATGACCTCACACACCCTCACACAACCTCACATGACCTTACACACCCTCAAACTCACACAACCTCAAACAACCTCACACACCCTCAAACAACCTTAACCAACCTCACACAACCTCAAACAACCTCACACAACCTCAAACAACCTTACACAACCTCATATGACCTCACAAACCCTCAAACTCACACAACCTCACACTACCTCACACACCCTCAAAAAACTTGACACACCTTCAAACAACCTTACATAAACTCACACACTCTCAAACAACCTCAAAGACCCTCACACACCCTCAAACAACCTCAACCAACCTCACACACCTTCAAACAACCTTACACAACCTCATACGACCTCACACACAATCAAACTCACACAACCTCAAACAACCTCACACACCCTCAAACAACCTTAACCAACCCCAAACAACCTCAAACAACCTCACACACCCTCAAACAACCTTAACCAACCTCACACACCCTCACACAACCTCAAACAACTGTACACAACCTCATATGACCTCACACACCCTCAAACTCACACAACCTCACACAACCTCACACACTCTCAAACAACCTTAACCAACCTCACACACCCTCACACAACCTCACATGACCTCACACACCCTCAAACAACCTTAACCAACCTCACACACCCTCACACAACCTCACATGACCTCACACACCCTCACACAACCTCAAATGACCTTACACAACCTCACATGACCTAACACACCCTCAAACTCACAAATCCTCAAACAACCTCACACACCCTCACACAACCTCAAACAACCTTACACAACCTCATCTAACCTCACACACCCTCAAACTCACACAACCTCACAACCTCACACAACCTCAAACAACCTTAACCAACCTCACACACCCTCACACACCCTCACACAACCTCACATGACCTCACACACCCTCAAACAACCTCAAATGACCTTACACAACCTCACATGACCTAACACACCCTCAAACTCACACAACCTCAAACAACCTCACACACCCTCAAACAACCTTAACCAACCTCACACACCCTCACACAACCTCAAACAACCTTACACAACCTCATATGACCTCAAACACCCTCAAACTCACACAACCTCAAACAACCTTAACCAACCTCACACAACCTCAAACAACCTCACACAACCTTACACAACCTCATATGACCTCACAAACCCTCAAACTCACACAACCTCACACAACCTCACACACCCTCAAAAAACGTGACACACCTTCAAACAACCTTACATAAACTCACACACTCTCAAACAACCTCAAAGACCCTCACACACCCTCAAACAACCTCAACCAACCTCACACACACTCAAACTCACACAACCTCAAACAACCTCACACACCCTCAAACAACCTTAACCAACCCCAAACAAACTCACACAACCTCAAACAACCTCACACACCCTCAAAAAACCTTAACCAACCTCACACACCCTCACACAACCTCAAACAACTGTACTCAACCTCATATGACCTCACACAACCTCAAACTCACACAACCTTACACAACCTCACACACTCTCAAACAACCTTAACCAACCTCACACACCCTCACACAACCTCACATGACCTCACACACCCTCAAACAACCTTAACCAACCTCACACACCCTCACACAACCTCACATGACCTCACACACCCTCACACAACCTCAAATGACCTTACACAACCTCACATGACCTAACACACCCTCAAACTCACACAACCTCAAACAACCTCACACACCCTCACACAACCTCAAACAACCTTACACAACCTCATATGACCTCACACACCCTCAAACTCACACAACCTCACACAACCTCACACAACCTCAAACAACCTTAACCAACCTCACACACCCTCACACACCCTCACACAACCTCACATGACCTCACATACCCTCACACAACCTCAAATGACCTTACACAACCTCACATGACCTAACACACCCTCAAACTCACACAACCTCAAACAACCTCACACACCCTCAAACAACCTTAACCAACCTCACACACCCTCACACAACCTCAAACAACCTTACACAACCTCATATGACCTCAAACACCCTCAAACTCACACAACCTCACACAACCTCACACAACCTCAAACAACCTTAACCAACCTCACACACCCTCACACCCTCACACAACCTCACATGACCTCACACACCCTCACACAACCTCAAATGACCTTACACAACCTCACATGACCTAACACACCCTCAAACTCACACAACCTCAAACAACCTCACACACCCTCAAACAACCTTAACCAACCTCAAACACCCTCAAACAACCTTAACCAACCTCATACAACCTCAAACAACCTCACACAACCTCAAACAACCTTACACAACCTCATATGACCTCACAAACCCTCAAACTCACACAACCTCACACAACCTCACACACCCTCAAAAAACTTGACACACCTTCAAACAAACTTACATAAACTCACACACTCTCAAACAACCTCAAAGACCCTCACACACCCTCAAACAACCTCAACCAACCTCACACACCTTCAAACAACCTTACACAACCTCATACGACCTCACACACACTCAAACTCACACAACCTCAAACAACCTCACACACCCTCAAACAACCTTAACCAACCCCAAACAACATCACACAACCTCAAACAACCTCACACACCCTCAAAAAACCTTAACCAACCTCACACACCCTCACACAACCTCAAACAACTGTACACAACCTCATATGACCTCACACAACCTCAAACTCACACAACCTCACACAACCTCACACACTCTCAAACAACCTTAACCAACCTCACACACCCTCACACAACCTCACATGAACTCACACACCCTCAAACAACCTTAACCAACCTCACACACCCTCACACAACCTCACATGACCTCACACATCCTCACACAACCTCAAATGACCTTACACAACCTCACATGACCTAACACACCCTCAAACTCACACAACCTCAAACAACCTCACACACTCTCACACAACCTCAAACAACCTTACACAACCTCATATGACCTCACACACCCTCAAACTCACACAACCTCACACAACCTCACACAACCTCAAACAACCTTAACCAACCTCACACACCCTCACACACCCTCACACAACCTCACATGACCTCACACACCCTCACACAACCTCAAATGACCTTACACAACCTCATATGACCTCACACACCCTCAAACTCACACAACCTCACACAACCTCACACACCCTCACACACCCTCACACAACCTCACATGACCTCACACACCCTCACACAACCTCAAATGACCTTACACAACCTCACATGACCTAACACACCCTCAAACTCACACAACCTCACACAACCTCACACACTCTCAAACAACCTTAACCAACCCCAAACAACCTCAAACAACCTCACACACCCTCAATCAACCTTAACCAACCTCACACACCCTCAAACAACCTCAAACAACTGTACACAACCTCATATGACCTCACACACCCTCAAACTCACACAACCTCACACAACCTCACACACTCTCAAACAACCTTAACCAACCTCACACACCCTCACACAACCTCACATGACCTCACACACCCTCACACAACCTCAAATGACCTTACACAACCTCACATGACCTAACACACCCTCAAACTCACACAACCTCAAACAACCTCACACACCCTCAAACAACCTTAACCAACCTCAAACACCCTCAAACAACCTTAACCAACCTCATACAACCTCAAACAACCTCACACAACCTCAAACAACCTTACACAACCTCATATGACCTCACAAACCCTCAAACTCACACAACCTCACACAACCTCACACACCCTCAAAAAACTTGACACACCTTCAAACAACCTTACATAAACTCACACACTCTCAAACAACCTCAAAGACCCTCACACACCCTCAAACAACCTCAACCAACCTCACACACCTTCAAACAACCTTACACAACCTCATACGACCTCACGCACACTCAAACTCACACAACCTCAAACAACCTCACACACCCTCAAACAACCTTAACCAACCCCAAACAACATCACACAACCTCAAACAACCTCACACACCCTCAAAAAACCTTAACCAACCTCACACACCCTCACACAACCTCAAACAACTGTACACAACCTCATATGACCTCACACAACCTCAAACTCACACAACCTCACACAACCTCACACACTCTCAAACAACCTTAACCAACCTCACACACCCTCACACAACCTCACATGAACTCACACACCCTCAAACAACCTTAACCAACCTCACACACCCTCACACAACCTCACATGACCTCACACATCCTCACACAACCTCAAATGACCTTACACAACCTCACATGACCTAACACACCCTCAAACTCACACAACCTCAAACAACCTCACACACTCTCACACAACCTCAAACAACCTTACACAACCTCATATGACCTCACACACCCTCAAACTCACACAACCTCACACAACCTCACACAACCTCAAACAACCTTAACCAACCTCACACACCCTCACACACCCTCACACAACCTCACATGACCTCACACACCCTCACACAACCTCAAATGACCTTACACAACCTCATATGACCTCACACACCCTCAAACTCACACAACCTCACACAACCTCACACACCCTCACACACCCTCACACAACCTCACATGACCTCACACACCCTCACACAACCTCAAATGACCTTACACAACCTCACATGACCTAACACACCCTCAAACTCACACAACCTCACACAACCTCACACACTCTCAAACAACCTTACCCAACCCCAAACAACCTCAAACAACCTCACACACCCTCAAACAACCTTAACCAACCTCACACACCCTCACACAACCTCAAACAACTGTACACAACCTCATATGACCTCACACACCCTCAAACTCACACAACCTCACACAACCTCACACACTCTCAAACAACCTTAACCAACCTCACACACCCTCACACAACCTCACATGACCTCACACACCCTCAAACAACCTTAACCAACCTCACACACCCTCACACAACCTCACATGACCTCACACACCCTCACACAACCTCAAATGACCTTACACAACCTCACATGACCTAACACACCCTCAAACTCACAAATCCTCAAACAACCTCACACACCCTCACACAACCTCAAACAACCTTACACAACCTCATCTAACCTCACACACCCTCAAACTCACACAACCTCACAACCTCACACAACCTCAAACAACCTTAACCAACCTCACACACCCTCACACACCCTCACACAACCTCACATGACCTCACACACCCTCAAACAACCTCAAATGACCTTACACAACCTCACATGACCTAACACACCCTCAAACTCACACAACCTCAAACAACCTCACACACCCTCAAACAACCTTAACCAACCTCACACACCCTCACACAACCTCAAACAACCTTACACAACCTCATATGACCTCAAACACCCTCAAACTCACACAACCTCACACAACCTCACACAACCTCAAACAACCTTAACCAACCTCACACAACCTCAAACAACCTCACACAACCTTACACAACCTCATATGACCTCACAAACCCTCAAACTCACACAACCTCACACAACCTCACACACCCTCAAAAAACGTGACACACCTTCAAACAACCTTACATAAACTCACACACTCTCAAACAACCTCAAAGACCCTCACACACCCTCAAACAACCTCAACCAACCTCACACACACTCAAACTCACACAACCTCAAACAACCTCACACACCCTCAAACAACCTTAACCAACCCCAAACAAACTCACACAACCTCAAACAACCTCACACACCCTCAAAAAACCTTAACCAACCTCACACACCCTCACACAACCTCAAACAACTGTACTCAACCTCATATGACCTCACACAACCTCAAACTCACACAACCTTACACAACCTCACACACTCTCAAACAAACTTAACCAACCTCACACACCCTCACACAACCTCACATGACCTCACACACCCTCAAACAACCTTAACCAACCTCACACACCCTCACACAACCTCACATGACCTCACACACCCTCACACAACCTCAAATGACCTTACACAACCTCACATGACCTAACACACCCTCAAACTCACACAACCTCAAACAACCTCACACACCCTCACACAACCTCAAACAACCTTACACAACCTCATATGACCTCACACACCCTCAAACTCACACAACCTCACACAACCTCACACAACCTCAAACAACCTTAACCAACCTCACACACCCTCACACACCCTCACACAACCTCACATGACCTCACACACCCTCACACAACCTCAAATGACCTTACACAACCTCACATGACCTAACACACCCTCAAACTCACACAACCTCAAACAACCTCACACACCCTCAAACAACCTTAACCAACCTCACACACCCTCACACAACCTCAAACAACCTTACACAACCTCATTTGACCTCAAACACCCTCAAACTCACACAACCTCACACAACCTCACACAACCTCAAACAACCTTAACCAACCTCACACACCCTCACACCCTCACACAACCTCACATGACCTCACACACCCTCACACAACCTCAAATGACCTTACACAACCTCACATGACCTTACACACCCTCAAACTCACACAACCTCAAACAACCTCACACACCCTCAAACAACCTTAACCAACCTCACACAACCTCAAACAACCTCACACAACCTCAAACAACCTTACACAACCTCATATGACCTCACAAACCCTCAAACTCACACAACCTCACACAACCTCACACACCCTCAAAAAACTTGACACACCTTCAAACAACCTTACATAAACTCACACACTCTCAAACAACCTCAAAGACCCTCACACACCCTCAAACAACCTCAACCAACCTCACACACACTCAAACTCACACAACCTCAAACAACCTCACACACCCTCAAACAACCTTAACCAACCCCAAACAAACTCACACAACCTCAAACAACCTCACACACCCTCAAAAAACCTTAACCAACCTCACACACCCTCACACAACCTCAAACAACTGTACACAACCTCATATGACCTCACACAACCTCAAACTCACACAACCTTACACAACCTCACACACTCTCAAACAACCTTAACCAACCTCACACACCCTCACACAACCTCACATGACCTCACACACCCTCAAACAACCTTAACCAACCTCACACACCCTCACACAACCTCACATGACCTCACACACCCTCACACAACCTCAAATGACCTTACACAACCTCACATGACCTAACACACCCTCAAACTCACACAACCTCAAACAACCTCACACACCCTCACACAACCTCAAACAACCTTACACAACCTCATATGACCTCACACACCCTCAAACTCACACAACCTCACAACCTCACACAACCTCAAACAACCTTAACCAACCTCACACACCCTCACACAACCTCACATGACCTCACACACCCTCACACAACCTCAAATGACCTTACACAACCTCACATGACCTAACACACCCTCAAACTCACACAACCTCAAACAACCTCACACACCCTCAAACAACCTTAACCAACCTCACACACCCTCACACAACCTCAAACAACCTTACACAACCTCATATGACCTCAAACACCCTCAAACTCACACAACCTCACACAACCTCACACAACCTCAAACAACCTTAACCAACCTCACACACCCTCACACACCCTCACACAACCTCACATGACCTCACACACCCTCACACAACCTCAAATGACCTTACACAACCTCACATGACCTTACACACCCTCAAACTCACACAACCTCAAACAACCTCACACACCCTCAAACAACCTTAACCAACCTCACACAACCTCAAACAACCTCACACAACCTCAAACAACCTTACACAACCTCATATGACCTCACAAACCCTCAAACTCACACAACCTCACACAACCTCACACACCCTCAAAAAACTTGACACACCTTCAAACAACCTTACATAAACTCACACACTCTCAAACAACCTCAAAGACCCTCACACACCCTCAAACAACCTCAACCAACCTCACACACCTTCAAACAACCTTAAACAACCTCATACGACCTCACACACACTCAAACTCACACAACCTCAAACAACCTCACACACCCTCAAACAACCTTAACCAACCCCAAACAACCTCACACAACCTCAAACAACCTCACACACCCTCAAAAAACCTTAACCAACCTCACACACCCTCACACAACCTCAAACAACTGTACACAACCTCATATGACCTCACACAACCTCAAACTCACACAACCTCACACAACCTCACACACTCTCAAAAAACCTTAACCAACCTCACACACCCTCACACAACCTCACATGACCTCACACACCCTCAAACAACCTTAACCAACCTCACACACCCTCACACAACCTCACATGACCTCACACACCCTCACACAACCTCAAATGACCTTACACAACCTCACATGACCTAACACACCCTCAAACTCACACAACCTCAAACAACCTCACACACCCTCACACAACCTCAAACAACCTTACACAACCTCATATGACCTCACACACCCTCAAACTCACACAACCTCACACAACCTCACACAACCTCAAACAACCTTAACCAACCTCACACACCCTCACACACCCTCACACAACCTCACATGACCTCACACACCCTCATATGACCTCACAAACCCTGAAACTCACACAACCTCACAACCTCACACACCCTCAAAAAACTTGACACACCTTCAAACAACCTTACATAAACTCACACACTCTCAAACAACCTCAAAGACCCTCACACACCCTCAAACAACCTCAACCAACCTCACACACCTTCAAACAACCTTACACAACCTCATACGACCTCACACACACTCAAACTCACACAACCTCAAACAACCTCACACACCCTCAAACAACCTTAACCAACCCCAAACAACCTCACACAACCTCAAACACCCTCAAAAAACCTTAACCAACCTCACACACCCTCACACAACCTCAAACAACTGTACACAACCTCATATGACCTCACACACCCTCAAACTCACACAACCTCACACACTCTCAAACAACCTTAACCAACCTCACACACCCTCACACAACCTCACATGACCTCACACACCCTCAAACAACCTTAACCAACCTCACACACCCTCACACAACCTCACATGACCTCACACACCCTCACACAACCTCAAATGACCTTACACAACCTCACATGACCTAACACACCCTCAAACTCACACAACCTCAAACAACCTCACACACCCTCACACAACCTCAAACAACCTTACACAACCTCATATGACCTCACACACCCTCAAACTCACACAACCTCACAACCTCAAACAACCTTAACCAACCTCACACACCCTCACACAACCTCACATGACCTCACACACCCTCAAACAACCTTAACCAACCTCACACACCCTCACACAACCTCACATGACCTCACACACCCTCACACAACCTCAAATGACCTTACACAACCTCACATGACCTAACACACCCTCAAACTCACACAACCTCAAACAACCTCACACACCCTCACACAACCTCAAACAACCTTACACAACCTCATATGACCTCACACACCCTCAAACTCACACAACCTCACATGACCTCACACACCCTCAAACAACCTTAACCAACCTCACACACCCTCACACAACCTCACATGACCTCACACACCCTCACACAACCTCAAATGACCTTACACAACCTCACATGACCTAACACACCCTCAAACTCACACAACCTCAAACAACCTCACACACCCTCACACAACCTCAAACAACCTTACACAACCTCATATGACCTCACACACCCTCAAACTCACACAACCTCACAACCTCACATGACCTCACACACCCTCAAACAACCTTAACCAACCTCACACACCCTCACACAACCTCACATGACCTCACACACCCTCACACAACCTCAAATGACCTTACACAACCTCACATGACCTAACACACCCTCAAACTCACACAACCTCAAACAACCTCACACACCCTCACACAACCTCAAACAACCTTACACAACCTCATATGACCTCACACACCCTCAAACTCACACAACCTCACAACCTCACACAACCTCAAACAACCTTAACCAACCTCACACACCCTCACACAACCTCACATGACCTCACACACCCTCACACAACCTCAAATGACCTTACACAACCTCACATGACCTAACACACCCTCAAACTCACACAACCTCAAACAACCTCACACACCCTCAAACAACCTTAACCAACCTCACACACCCTCACACAACCTCAAACAACCTTACACAACCTCATATGACCTCAAACACCCTCAAACTCACACAACCTCACACAACCTCACACAACCTCAAACAACCTTAACCAACCTCACACACCCTCACACAACCTCACATGACCTCACACACCCTCACACAACCTCAAATGACCTTACACAACCTCACATGACCTTACACACCCTCAAACTCACACAACCTCAAACAACCTCACACACCCTCAAACAACCTTAACCAACCTCACACAACCTCAAACAACCTCACACAACCTCAAACAACCTTACACAACCTCATATGA
This sequence comes from Borostomias antarcticus, assembly GCF_949987555.1. NCBI lineage: Eukaryota > Metazoa > Chordata > Actinopteri > Stomiiformes > Stomiidae > Borostomias > Borostomias antarcticus. The sequence continues at coordinate 16,370,445 of NC_140246.1, forward strand.
CCTCACAAACCCTCAAACTCACACAACCTCACACAACCTCACACACCCTCAAAAAACTTGACACACCTTCAAACAACCTTACATAAACTCACACACTCTCAAACAACCTCAAAGACCCTCACACACCCTCAAACAACCTCAACCAACCTCACACACCTTCAAACAACCTTAAACAACCTCATACGACCTCACACACACTCAAACTCACACAACCTCAAACAACCTCACACACCCTCAAACAACCTTAACCAACCCCAAACAACCTCACACAACCTCAAACAACCTCACACACCCTCAAAAAACCTTAACCAACCTCACACACCCTCACACAACCTCAAACAACTGTACACAACCTCATATGACCTCACACAACCTCAAACTCACACAACCTCACACAACCTCACACACTCTCAAAAAACCTTAACCAACCTCACACACCCTCACACAACCTCACATGACCTCACACACCCTCAAACAACCTTAACCAACCTCACACACCCTCACACAACCTCACATGACCTCACACACCCTCACACAACCTCAAATGACCTTACACAACCTCACATGACCTAACACACCCTCAAACTCACACAACCTCAAACAACCTCACACACCCTCACACAACCTCAAACAACCTTACACAACCTCATATGACCTCACACACCCTCAAACTCACACAACCTCACACAACCTCACACAACCTCAAACAACCTTAACCAACCTCACACACCCTCACACACCCTCACACAACCTCACATGACCTCACACACCCTCACACAACCTCAAATGACCTTACACAACCTCACATGACCTAACACACCCTCAAACTCACACAACCTCAAACAACCTCACACACCCTCACACAACCTCAAACAACCTTACACAACCTCATATGACCTCACACACCCTCAAACTCACACAACCTCACACAACCTCAAACAACCTTAACCAACCTCACACACCCTCACACACCCTCACACAACCTCACATGACCTCACACACCCTCACACAACCTCAAATGACCTTACACAACCTCACATGACCTAACACACCCTCAAACTCACACAACCTCAAACAACCTCACACACCCTCAAACAACCTTAACCAACCTCACACACCCTCACACAACCTCAAACAACCTTACACAACCTCATATGACCTCAAACACCCTCAAACTCACACAACCTCACACAACCTCACACAACCTCAAACAACCTCACACACCCTCACAGAACCTCAAACAACCTTACACAACCTCATATGACCTCACACACCCTCAAACTCACACAACCTCACAACCTCACATGACCTCACACACCCTCAAACAACCTTAACCAACCTCACACACCCTCACACAACCTCACATGACCTCACACACCCTCACACAACCTCAAATGACCTTACACAACCTCACATGACCTAACACACCCTCAAACTCACACAACCTCAAACAACCTCACACACCCTCACACAACCTCAAACAACCTTACACAACCTCATATGACCTCACACACCCTCAAACTCACACAACCTCACAACCTCACACAACCTCAAACAACCTTAACCAACCTCACACACCCTCACACAACCTCACATGACCTCACACACCCTCACACAACCTCAAATGACCTTACACAACCTCACATGACCTAACACACCCTCAAACTCACACAACCTCAAACAACCTCACACACCCTCAAACAACCTTAACCAACCTCACACACCCTCACACAACCTCAAACAACCTTACACAACCTCATATGACCTCAAACACCCTCAAACTCACACAACCTCACACAACCTCACACAACCTCAAACAACCTTAACCAACCTCACACACCCTCACACAACCTCACATGACCTCACACACCCTCACACAACCTCAAATGACCTTACACAACCTCACATGACCTTACACACCCTCAAACTCACACAACCTCAAACAACCTCACACACCCTCAAACAACCTTAACCAACCTCACACAACCTCAAACAACCTCACACAACCTCAAACAACCTTACACAACCTCATATGACCTCACAAACCCTGAAACTCACACAACCTCACACAACCTCACACACCCTCAAAAAACTTGACACACCTTCAAACAACCTTACATAAACTCACACATTCTCAAACAACCTCAAAGACCCTCACACACCCTCAAACAACCTCAACCAACCTCACACACCTTCAAACAACCTTACACAACCTCATACGACCTCACACACACTCAAACTCACACAACCTCAAACAACCTCACACACCCTCAAACAACCTTAACCAACCCCAAACAACCTCACACAACCTCAAACACCCTCAAAAAACCTTAACCAACCTCACACACCCTCACACAACCTCAAACAACTGTACACAACCTCATATGACCTCACACACCCTCAAACTCACACAACCTCACACACTCTCAAACAACCTTAACCAACCTCACACACCCTCACACAACGTCACATGACCTCACACACCCTCAAACAACCTTAACCAACCTCACACACCCTCACACAACCTCACATGACCTCACACACCCTCACACAACCTCAAATGACCTTACACAACCTCACATGACCTAACACACCCTCAAACTCACACAACCTCAAACAACCTCACACACCCTCACACAACCTCAAACAACCTTACACAACCTCATATGACCTCACACACCCTCAAACTCACACACCCTCACACAACCACACATGACCTCACACACCCTCACACAACCTCAAATGACCTTACACAACCTCACATGACCTAACACGCCCTCAAACTCACACAACCTCAAACAACCTCACACACCCTCAAACAACCTTAACCAACCTCACACACCCTCACACAACCTCAAACAACCTTACACAACCTCATATGACCTCACACCCTCAAACTCAAACAACCTCACACAACCTCACACAACCTCAAACAACCTTAACCAACCTCACACACCCTCACACACCCTCACACAACCTCACATGACCTCACACACCCTCACACAACCTCAAATGACCTTACACAACCTCACATGACCTCACACCCTCAAACTCACACAACCTCAAACAACCTCACACACCCTCAAACAACCTTAACCAACCTCACACACCCTCACACAACCTCAAACAACCTTACACAACCTCATATGACCTCACAAACCCTCAAACTCACACAACCTCACACAACCTCACACACCCTCAAAAAACTTGACACACCTTCAAACAACCTTACATAAACTCACACACTCTTAAACAACCTCAAAGACCCTCACACACCCTCAAACAACCTCAAACAACCTCACACACCTTCAAACAACGTTACACAACCTCATACGACCTCACACACACTCAAACTCACAACCTCAAACAATCTCACACATCGTCAAACAACCTTAACCAACCCCAAACAACCTCACACAACCTCAAACAACCTCACACACCCTCAAAAAACCTTAACCAACCTCACACACCCTCACACAACCTCAAACAACCTTACACAACCTCATATGAACTCACACAACCTCACACAACCTCACACACTCTCAAACAATCTTAACCAACCTCACACACCCTCACACACCCTCACACAACCTCACATGACCTCACACACCCTCACACAACCTCAAATGACCTTACACAACCTCACATGACCTAACACACCCTCAAACTCACACAACCTCTCACAACCTCACACACCCTCAAACAACCTTACCAACCTCACACACCCTCACACAACCTCGCATGACCTCACACACCCTCACACAGCCTCAAATGACCTTACACAACCTCACATGACCTAACACACCCTGAAATTCACACAACCTCGCACAACCTCACACACCCTCACACAACCTCAAATGACCTTACACAACCTCACATGACCTAACACACCCTCAAACTCACACAACCTCACACACCTTCACATACCTTTATACAACCTCAATCAACCTCACAAAGCCTCACACACTAACTCCAAATAACCTCAATCAACCTCAACCAACCTCACACACCCTCAAACAACCTTAACCAACCTCACACACCCTCACACAACCTCAAACGACCTTACACAACCTCACATGACCTAACACACCCTCAAATTCACACAACCTCACACAACCTCACACACCCTCACACAACCTCAAATGACCTTACACAACCTCACATGACCTTACACACCCTCAAACTCACACAACCTCACACATCCTCACACAACCTCACATACCTTTATACAACCTCAATCAACCTCACAAAGCCTCACCAATCTCTAACTCCAATTAACCTCAACCAACCTCAACCAACCTCACACACACTCAACCAACCTCACACCTCAACCAACTCCACACACCATCAAACAAACTCCCACAACCTCACACACCTTCAAACAACCTCACACACCCTCAAAAAACTTGACATACCTTCAAACAACCTTACATGAACTCACACACTCTCAAACAACCTCAAAGACCCTCACACACCCTCAAACAACCTCAACCAACCTCACACACCTTCAAACAACCTTACACAACCTCATACAACCTCATACACACTCATACTCACACAACCTCACACACCATCAAACAACCTTAACCAACCTCAAACAACCTCATACAACCTCACACACACTCAAACTCACACAACCTCACACACCCTCAAACAACCTTAACCAACCTCACACACCCTCACACAACCTCAAACAACCTTACACAACCTCATATGACCTCACACACCCTCAAACTCACACAACCTCACACAACCTCACACACCCTCAAAAAACTTGACACACCTTCAAACAACCTTACATAAACTCACACACTCTCAAACAACCTCAAAGACCCTCACACACCCTCAAACAACCTCAACCAACCTCACACACCTTCAAACAACCTTACACAACCTCATACGACCTCACACACACTCAAACTCACACAACCTCAAACAACCTCACACACCCTCAAACAACCTTAACCAACCCCAAACAACCTCACACAACCTCAAACAACCTCACACACCCTCAAAAAACCTTAACCAACCTCACACACCCTCACACAACCTCAAACAACCGTACACAACCTCATATGACCTCACACACCCTCAAACTCACACAACCTCACACACCCTCAAACAACCTTAACCAACCTCACACACCCTCACACAACCACACATGACCTCACACACCCTCACACAACCTCAAATGACCTTACACAACCTCACATGACCTAACACGCCCTCAAACTCACACAACCTCAAACAACCTCACACACCCTCAAACAACCTTAACCAACCTCACACACCCTCACACAACCTCAAACAACCTCACACAACCTCACACAACCTCACACAACCTCAAACAACCTTAACCAACCTCACACACCCTCACACACCCTCACACAACCTCACATGACCTCACACACCCTCACACAACCTCAAATGACCTTACACAACCTCACATGACCTCACACCCTCAAACTCACACAACCTCAAACAACCTCACACACCCTCAAACAACCTTAACCAACCTCACACACCCTCACACAACCTCAAACAACCTTACACAACCTCATATGACCTCACAAACCCTCAAACTCACACAACCTCACACAACCTCACACACCCTCAAAAAACTTGACACACCTTCAAACAACCTTACATAAACTCACACACTCTTAAACAACCTCAAAGACCCTCACACACCCTCAAACAACCTCAAACAACCTCACACACCTTCAAACAACCTTAAACAACCTCATACGACCTCACACACACTCAAACTCACAACCTCAAACAATCTCACACATCGTCAAACAACCTTAACCAACCCCAAACAACCTCACACAACCTCAAACAACCTCACACACCCTCAAAAAACCTTAACCAACCTCACACACCCTCACACAACCTCAAACAACCTTACACAACCTCATATGAACTCACACAACCTCACACAACCTCACACACTCTCAAACAATCTTAACCAACCTCACACACCCTCACACACCCTCACACAACCTCACATGACCTCACACACCCTCACACAACCTCAAATGACCTTACACAACCTCACATGACCTAACACACCCTCAAACTCACACAACCTCTCACAACCTCACACACCCTCAAACAACCTTACCAACCTCACACACCCTCACACAACCTCGCATGACCTCACACACCCTCACACAACCTCAAATGACCTTACACAACCTCACATGACCTAACACACCCTCAAATTCACACAACCTCGCACAACCTCACACACCCTCACACAACCTCAAATGACCTTACACAACCTCACATGACCTAACACACCCTCAAACTCACACAACCTCACACACCCTCACACAACCTCACATACCTTTATACAACCTCAATCAACCTCACAAAGCCTCACACACTCTCTAACTCCAAATAACCTCAATCAACCTCAACCAACCTCACACACACTCAACCAACCTCACACCTCAACCAACTCCACACACCATCAAACAAACTCCCACAGCCTCACACAACCTCACACACCTTCAAACAACCTCACACACCTTCAAACAACCTTACACACCCTCAAAAACTTGACACACCTTCAAACAACCTTACATGAACTCACACACTCTCAAACAACCTCAAAGACCCTCACACACCCTCAAACAACCTCAACCAACCTCACACACCTTCAAACAACCTTACACAACCTCATACAACCTCACACACACTGAAACTCACACAACCTCAAACAACCTCACGCACCATCAAACAACCTTAACCAACCTCAAACAACCTCATACAACCTCACACACACTCAAACTCACACAACCTCACACACCCTCAAACAAACTTAACCAACCTCACACACCCTCACACAATCTCAAACAACCTTACACAACCTCATATGACCTCACACACCCTCAGACTCACACAACCTCACACAACCTCACACACCCTCACACACCCTCAAAAAACTTGACACACCTCCAAACAACCTTAAATAAACTCACACACTCTCAAACAACATCAAAGACCCTCAAACACCCTCAAACAACCTCAACCAACCTCACACACCTTCAAACAACCTTACACAACCTCATATGACCTCACACACACTCAAACTCACACAACCTCAAACAACCTCACACACCCTCAAACAACCTTAACCAACCCCAAACAACCTCACACAACCTCAAACAACCTCACACACCCTCAAAAAACCTTAACCAACTTCACACACCCTCACACAACCTCAAACAACCGTACACAACCTCATATGACCTCACACACCCTCAAACTCACACAACCTCACACAACCTCACACACTCTCAAACAACCTTAACCAACCTCACACACCCTAACAGAACCTCACATGACCTCACACACCCTCACACATCTTCAAATGACCTTACACAACCTCACATGACCTAACACACCCTCAAACTCACACAACCTCTCACAACGTCACACACCCTCAAACAACCTTAACCAACCTCACACACCCTCACACAACTTCGCATGACCTCACACACCCTCACACAACCTCAAATGACCTTACACAACCTCACATGACCTAACACACCCTCAAATTCACACAACCTCGCACAACCTCACACACCCTCACACAACCTCAAATGACCTTACACAACCTCACATGACCTAACACACCCTCAAACTCACACAACCTCACACACCTTCACACAACCTCACATACCTTTATACAACCTCAATCAACCTCACAAAGCCTCACACACTAACTCCAAATAACCTCAATCAACCTCAACCAACCTCACACACCCTCAAACAACCTAAATCAACCTCACACCCCCTCACACAACCTCAAATGACCTTACACAACCTCACATGACCTAACACACCCTCAAATTCACACAACCTCACACAACCTCACACACCCTCACACAACCTCAAATGACCTTACACAACCTCACATGACCTTACACACCTTCAAACTCACACAACCTCACACACCCTCACACAACCTCATATACCTTTATACAACCTCAATCAACCTCACAAAGCCTCACCAATCTCTAACTCCAAATAACCTCAAACAACCTCAACCAACCTCACACACACTCAACCAACCTCACACCTCAACCAACTCCACACACCATCAAACAAACTCCCACAGCCTCACACAACCTCACACACCTTCAAACAACCTCACACACCCTCAAAAAACTTGACACACCTTCAAACAACCTTACAGTACATGAACTCACACACTCTCAAACAACATCAAAGACCCTCACACACCCTCAAACAACCTCAACCAACCTCACACACCTTCAAACAACCTTACACAACCTCATACACACTCATACTCACACAACCTCAAACAACCTCACACACCATCAAACAACCTTAACCAACCTCAAACAACCTCATACAACCTCACACACACTCAAACTCACACAACCTCACACACCCTCAAACAACCTTAACCAACCTCACACACCCTCACACAACCTCAAACAACCTTACACAACCTCATATGACCTCACACACCCTCAAACTCACACAACCTCACACAACCTCACACAACCTCAAAAAACTTGACACACCTTCAAACAACCTTACATAAACTCACACACTCTCAAACAACCTCAAAGACCCTCACACACCCTCAAACAACCTCAACCAACCTCACACACCTTCAAACAACCTTACACAACCTCATACGACCTCACACACACTCAAACTCACACAACCTCAAACAACCTCACACACCCTCAAACAACCTTAACCAACCCCAAACAACCTCACACAACCTCAAACAACCTCAAACACCCTCAAACAACCTTAACCAACCTCACACACCCTCACACAACCACACATGACCTCACACACCCTCACACAACCTCAAATGACCTTACACAACCTCACATGACCTAACACACCCTCAAACTCACACAACCTCAAACAACCTCACACACCCTCAAACAACCCTAACCAACCTCACACACCCTCACACAACCTCAAACAACCTTACACAACCTCATATGACCTCACACACCCTCAAACTCACACAACCTCACACAACCTCACACAACCTCAAACAACCTTAACCAACCTCACACACCCTCACACAACCTCACATGACCTCACACAACCTCAAATGACCTTACACAACCTCACATGACCTCACACCCTCAAACTCACACAACCTCAAACAACCTCACACACCCTCAAACAACCTTAACCAACCTCACACACCCTCACACAACCTCAAACAACCTTACACAACCTCATATGACCTCACAAACCCTCAAACTCACACAACCTCACACAACCTCACACACCCTCAAAAAACTTGTCACACCTTCAAACAACCTTACATAAACTCACACACTCTTAAACAACCTCAAAGACCCTCACACACCCTCAAACAACCTCAACCAACCTCACACACCTTCAAACAACCTTACACAACCTCATACGACCTCACACACACTCAAACTCACACAACCTCAAACAACCTCACACACCGTCAAACAACCTTAACCAACCCCAAACAACCTCACACAACCTCAAACAACCTCACACACCCTCAAAAAACCTTAACCAACCTCACACACCCTCACACAACCTCAAACAACCTTACACAACCTCATATGAACTCACACAACCTCACACACTCTCAAACAATCTTAACCAACCTCACACATCCTCACACACCCTCACACAACCTCACATGACCTCACACACCCTCACACAACCTCAAATGATCTTACACAACCTCACATTACCTAACACACCCTCAAACTCACACAACCTCTCACAACCTCACACACCCTCAAACAACCTTAACCAACCTCACACACCCTCACACAACCTCGCATGACCTCACACACCCTCACACAACCTCAAATGACCTTACACAACCTCACATGACCTAACACACCCTCAAATTCACACAACCTCGCACAACTTCACACACCCTCACACAACCTCAAATGACCTTACACAACCTCACATGACCTAACACACCCTCAAACTCACACAACCTCACACACCCTCACACAACCTCACATACCTTTATACAACCTCAATCAACCTCAACCAACCTCACACACACTCAACCAACCTCACACCTCAACCAACTCCACACACCATCAAACAAACTCCCACAGCCTCACACAACCTCACACACCTTCAAACAACCTCACACACCCTCAAAAACTTGACACACTTTCAAACAACCTTACATGAACTCACACACTCTCAAACAACCTCAAAGACCCTCACACACCCTCAAACAACCTCAACCAACCTCACACACCTTCAAACAACCTTACACAACCTCATACGACCTCACACACACTCAAACTCACACAACCTCACACAACCTCACACAACCTCACACAACCTCACACAACCTCACACACCCTCTCACAACCTCAAATGACCTTACACAACCTCACATGACCTAACACACCCTCAAACTCACACAACCTCACACACCCTCACACAACCTCACATGACCTAACACACCCTCACACAACCTCAAATGACCTTACACAACCTCACATGACCTCACACACCCTCATACTGTACATATTCACGCAACCTCAAAAACCCTCCTGACCAGTACCCACCTCTTTGGGGGGAAGCACCATGCGGAGAGTGGCAGCAGGATGGGGGTGAGGGGCGGTCCGCTCTGCCCGTCCACGGTGCTGATGGAGGGGCTGGGGAAGCAGCCCACCCCCCCCGGAGCCCCCAGTACGCCCACGCCTGTGTTGTTGGCGTTGTTGATGTTGGCGTTGGAGCCGGAGGAGGAGTAGGAGGAGGGCGTGAAGGTAGTGGAGTCCACCAGCTTGTCGTGGGAAGGGGACTCCCCCTCGCCGGGGCTGCCCGCCTTGCTGAGGTGCAAGGGACGCTGGGTAGTGAAGGACTGGGAGAAGGAGCTGCGCCCCGCGCTCTGATGGTAGTAGTTGACATGGTTACCAAAGAGACCGCCTGCCCGCTGTGGGAGAGAGGAGGA
>NC_140246.1:16393928-16403928 GCF_949987555.1 Borostomias antarcticus
AGAGATGGTGGTAGTGTTAGTGGTAGAGATGGTGTTAGTGTTAGTGATAGAGGTAGTGTTAGTGATAGAGGTAGTGATAGTGTTAGTGATAGAGAGTGTGTTAGTGTTAGAGGTCGTGTTAGTGGTAGAGATAGTGTTAGTGATACTATAGTGTTAGAGATAATAATGATGATAGTGTTAGAGATAGTGTTAGTGATAATGGTAGAGATGGTGTTAGTGATAGAGGTAGTGATAGTGTTAGTGATAGTGGTAGAGATGGTGTTAGTGTTAGTGGTAGAGATAGTGTTAGTGATAATGTTAGTGTTAGTGGTAGAGATCGTGTTAGTGGTAAAGGCAATGATAGTGAGAGCGTTAGTGATAATGTTAGTGATAGTGTAAAGGTTATGGTAGTGATAGGGGCGAATTCACTAAAGCAAATTGCGCCCGCTAATTGCACCATAATATTGCGCGTCAGTTGCGCCCGCTATGTGCTCCGTTTTAAAAACCTATTCACTAAAGACATTGCGCTAATAATATCCCAGCGCAAACACGCCCATTCGGTGTTTGCGGCTGAGTGCAATGTGCTGCTGATATAGGAAATTACTATAAATACTGCGCATACAGCGCATACAACTCGTATGCATATCATTGGACGATGGCAGACAGAAAAAGAAAGATACGATTTTCAGACAGCGAACTTGAAGGCCTCACGGACGAGGTTCAAAAACATGTCTCACAGCTTTCCGCAAAAAATATCACGACTGCAGCAAAAAATCATATTTGGGGTTTAATTTCCCAATCAGTCAGTGCCATTTGTGTGTGTAAACGCGGAGGACTGCAAACGGAGGTGGAATGATTTAAAAAGACGAACAAAGGAAAAATTGTCATTTTATGTTATGCAAGTTGCAGCACGATGATCTGGCATACTTTTGGGGGAGTGTATAACATTGCCCCACCGGTACGATCTAGGCATCTAAACGGCTTTTCAGGATTCCAAATGTGCACTCAATCACACCGCGCGTCCTGATGTGAGCCCAGTTGTACGCCGCCTCTCCAACGTTGGAAGGATTACGCACGGGAGTCATCATCCATGGCTGAAGATGATACCTGCCGTCACCTATGATACAAAAGCAAAATATTTTCAAGACCATTCAAATAAAACAAATATTGTGTAGGCTATGTTTTTATTTATTTATTTATACCTATATCGGCACCCAGCCGTTCAATGAACAGCTATAGGGAATGCGCAGTTTCGCGTATAGACTATTATACGCACAGTTTCGTGCGCTATTATATTCATTGGGGGAGCTTGGACTCGCTGGGGACGGGTGGAGAGACGCATAGTCAACTGAGCCTCCCCAGACGCGACTTCATCCTCCAGTTGGCTGAAGAGCTGCGCGCTCTGGTGTCCAAACAGTTACCGCGGTGGTTCTAGTGTTAAATCAAAAAGTGACCTTCTTCTAAATATTCTCTCACGAACAACATGCCTGGCATTGCGATGCCTTCGCCTCGCAACAAGCACTGCTGCCATGATCAGCGGACAGGCTGGCCGCGACACACCCCTTGCGCTTAAATACCACCACGTTTCTGAAAACGGTATTAATTTCACTTTAACTGCGTGAGGCAATTTGCGCCGATGTTTGTGAATTGGGCGGGTTTTGCAATAATGTTCATTTGCATAGAAAGGGGAACATTCTCCGCCCATATTACCTAATTTAAATATGAGCTAATAACACCGGCGCAGAGCAACGCAATGACGAACGCAACGCAGTTAACACCGTATTTCACCCTTTGCGAGGGCTTTGTGAATAGCAAACATAATTTTTGACTTATTTGCACAGGCTTTGCGTCAGGAAAAGCTGCGCAATCCTTTAGTGAATTCGCCCCATAGTGTCAGTGATAATGTTAGTGATAGTGTAAAGGTTATGGTAGTGATAGTGTTAGTGATAATGTTAGTGATAGTGTAAAGGTAATGGTAGTGATAGTGTTAGTGATAATGTTAGTGATAGTGTAAAGGTAATGGTAGTGATAGTGTTAGTGATAATGTTAGTGATAGTGTAAAGGTAATGGTAGTGATAGTGTTAGTGATAATGTTAGTGATAGTGTAAAGGTAATGGTAGTGAACTCAACATAGTGATCTTAAGTCACCGTCTCTCAGGTGTTTGATCTGATAGGATCAGTGTTGGTTGGAGGCCCAGCCTGCCCCCCCCCCACCCCCACATCCCAGTCCCTCCCCAGCTGAGACTGCCCCCTGCAGGCTGGCTCAGCCCTAGCTCTATCTGCAGCATGTTGTTCCGAGTGTCCCCTCACTTGGAAGGACTTGATGAAGGTCCACAGCAGGGTCCGAATCCCCTCCCCCCGAGACAGCAGCTTCACCAGCCTCATCACTCGGAACAGTCGGAAGAAGGTGATGGAGATCCTGGCGTTATCCTCAGAGTTCTGGGGTCCCTTTTGTTGGGTGAACGGACGTCAACACAAACACACACACACACACACACCCACACAAACATGAACCCACACATGAACACGCACATGAACACGCACATGAACACACACATGAACACACACACACACACACTCACACACACATGGACACACACAGGTGTAGACAAATACAAACCGGTATGGACACAGACAGACAGACAGACAGAGACAGACAGACAGACAGACAGACAGACAGACAGACAGACAGACAGACAGACAGACAGACAGACAGACAGAGACAGACAGACAGACACATGCACAGACATGGACACACACAGGTATGGACACACACACACACACACACACACACACACAAGAAGGCACACATTCACATTTGTATGCATGTGAATACCCACAAAAATGTGTGGATATGAACACGCATAACAACGGACACACACACAAACACATGCACGCACGCACACACACACACACACACACACACACACACACACATACAATTAATAAAATGGATTTGTTGAATGTTACATCCTACCCCCATCAAAAACAACCAACAAATGAGTTCAGGAGAGAATCGGGCTATCACGCTTTCTCTAGTGGCCCAGAGAGAAACGGACGAACAGATATCATACGGTCTCTTCCACTCCTCTTTCATCTGTCCATTTCTACCTTCCACTCCTCTTTCATCTGTCAATTTCTACCTTCCACTCCTCTTTCATCTGTCCATTTCTACCTTCCACTCCTCTTTCATCTGTCCATTTCTACCTTCCACTCCTCTTTCATCTGTCCATTTCTACCTTCCACTCCTCTTTCATCCGTCCATTTCTACCTTCCACTCCTCTTTCATCCGTCCATTTCTACCTTCCACTCCTCTTTCATCTGTCCATTTCTACCTTCCACTCCTCTTTCATCTGTCCATTTCTACCTTCCACTCCTCTTTCATCCGTCCATTTCTACCTTCCACTCCTCTTTCATCTGTCCATTTCTACCTTCCACTCCTCTTTCATCTGTCCATTTCTACCTTCCACTCCTCTTTCATCTGTCCATTTCTACCTTCCATCCTCTCTGTCTGGCCATTATGGGCTCACACCTTCTCTCTGTCCTGATGTAAACTAACTAAACTCTCTGTCCTGATGTAAACTAACTAGACTCTCTCTGTCCTGATGTAAACTAACTAGACTCTCTCTGTCCTGATGTAAACTAACTAGACTCTCTCTGTCCTGATGTAAACTAACTAGACTCTCTCTGTCCTGATGTAAACTAACTAAATTCAGCCTTATCCATCTTAAAGCAATTCAATAAGTGAGTCACAAAACGATGTATTTTCACACACTATAGACTTCATGTGAAGTATATCACATTAGACAGAACTCCAACTGGGGCATTAGTAATAGTAGACAACATCTACCAATCAATCAACCAAATGAACAATTAAACAAACACTACAAGTAAACTAGTGAAATGGCCTGTAAACAGCCTGTATTGATCTGTTTGCTGTTGTTTTTTGTCCCGGAGCCACTTGTCTACTCTAAAAACACCAAGGTGCTGCTTCTCTGGTGATCACACCAGAGCTGAGCAGCAGGGGGAGCCACTGAGCCACACAGAGAGACAAGAGAGAATAGAGAAAAAGATACTATAGATAGAAAGAGAGAGGGAGAGAGAGAGAGAGAGTAGTAGCAGAGAGAAAGAAATACAGACAGAAATAGAGAGACAGGAAGGGTTCATATACAGAGAGAGAAAGAAAGAGAGTGAGTGAGAGAGAGAGAGAGAGCATGACTGTGATGGATGGTGTGGTACTGTATGCACTAATGACCAGGCACCAGGAACACGGCTAACAGAGGGGGAGTGGACACCATGGAAACACCACCACCACTGGACCGTTTGACAAGACTGGGCCTCAGCGTGTCCTGACACACACACACACATAGGTGGCATGCTGCAGGTGATTGTGGGTGGGGCAGGTGAATGTGGGAGGGGCAGGTGATTGAGGGTAGGGCAGGTGATTGTGGGAGGTGTAGTGATGGGGGTGGGGGGAGAGGAGAGGGCGTGCGACGAGGGTTGGTCTTACCACAGGGGGAGGTTGGGAAGACGAGTCAGCTGGCTTTAAAGAAAGACACACAGATCAAAGCTATAGCACCAGACCTCAGTGGCACACCACCCTGTGTGTGTACAGTATGTGTGCGTGTGTGTGTGCGCGCGTTTGTGTGGTGTGTGCACGTGTGTGTGTGCGCGCGTGTGTGTGTGGTGTGTGCACGTGTGTGTGTGCGCGCGTGTGTGCGCATGTGTGTGTGTGTATTGGGGGGGATTTGTGCCACGTATTTGCTGACTGAGCACACACGACGAACATCGCTAGTTTCCACGTGAACTAATGGCGCGTTCCAGGCAACCCGTAACCCGTGTTTTTCTGACCTTCTACACGTGAAAATGCTCTGGAATGGCAGTCAAACCCGTAACTTCCCACCCGTGAACTCGTACAGATCGATGTACTCCCAGTTGCGCTCTCTGACGTCACACAGCCCTCTAAACAAGATGGCAGCCCCCATGGGTATGGCGACAAAGATAACTTTAGGGCAACGTAAAGTAAATTTGTACGTTGTAATCAAAATAATACAAACGATTATGCAATCTGCTATGTGTATATATGATGCCCAAATATGTTGACAAAAGATACGTTAAGGTAAACCTGAACTTGACCATGCAAACGGCGAAAAGTCGATGTCAATAAATAAAATTATGTAACGTACGATTTCTTAGCATAGCGAAATTAGGCATACAATGTTTAGCTTGCCAGATCTGACAATGTGCCAAATCTCAAGCTTTTGCAATATTGGCTTGTTTACATTTATCCAGAATTCCACACACTCAGTTTGCCTGGAACGCTATGAAGTCGTGAGTTGTGACTTGAAGGCGTAACTTACGGGCTCAAAATCCTATCTGGAACGCGGCATAAGTGCCGTGACCAATGACGTTACCAACGTTGCCGCCGCTAGTTAGCCTCTGAAGAGGTAGATGCACAGGTTAGAGCGCTGCTACGTGACTATGAGCGCGTCGGACCTTCATGACTATTAGCGTGTCGGAGCTATGTGACTATTTGCGTGTCGGACCTACATGACTATTAGCGTGTTGGACCTATGTGACTATTAGCGTGTCGGACCTATGTGACTATTAGCGTGTCGGATCTACGTGTCCGTCTCCTCATCACCATCGGAAGGTAAGCTGCTAGTTTTCTTGTTAGCAACGATACAGCTGATGGTATTTTTTCTGCTTTGGGTGGTTTAAGATCAGCGAAATATAGCCAGCCTGAATCTTTTTGATATGACAAATTTATTTGTGTCCGTTATTTGCCTTGTTGTTCTCTAGTCTAGCTAAGTGCTGTGATAGTATCTTTAGATATGTGTAAGGCTAGACTAACTTTAACATCTGTGGTTCTCTGGTGTTATATATTTAGATGTCATATTGTGAATGGGGGAGTAGCCTAAAGTTAGCTTGCTAGCTATCTTACTGGCTAATCTAGCTAACCTAGTTATTCTGCGTAGCCCCTATCTGGTTGTTATAACGCAGTCTCGAAAGGGGCTATGAACTTTGCTTTGGCCTATGAACTTTGGCCTTTATTTAAGTGTTTCTGAGAGTAACAGAACATTTTCTTCTAACCCTGAGATTCAATTCTCTCATTGCAAGTTTCATAGTTTTCACTAAATCATCTTTCTGGAATAATGTTATGCCTAATGTTGTGTTGTGTAGCTTACTCCACGATAGTTTTAGCTTTGAAAACAGTATGAAATCTATACTGCTCACCGACTGCATTATGTTTACATAATGGCCACACGATGGCACTCTTAACACAACATATGAGATCATAATAATAATAATAATAATAATAATTTGTGTTAGACTGCCACTGTGTGGCCAATGTGGCTTGTGCTTCTCTTAATATAGATAGAAAACTGTGTGATCCAGATCTCTAGGTGTGTGTGTGTGTGTGTGATCCAGATCTGTAGGTGTGTGTGTGTGTGTGTTCCAGATCTCTAAGTGTGTGTGTGTGTGTGTGTTGTCCAGGAATTTACATCCAAACACCTTAAACCTTTTGTCCTGGTAATTCATCACCTCCCCCCAAGTCCCCCGCAAACCCCAGTTTCAGTCTAATGTAAAACACCAACTCTCCCCCCTTTTGTAATTGTAAACACACTCTGCATAGCTCTTCCTCATCTCTTTGTTTAAGTCAGAAGGGCCCCACCTTAGTCTTCCTCGTTTTGATTCAGACCTTTGTTTTCTTTGTTTTCTCATGTCACATGTCTTTACTCTTGGCCACGCCTGCCATTCATGTACAATGCAGTAGCCAATCACATCCTGGAAACACTGTACCTTTGTTTGGACTGTACATAAGCCACAGCTAGAAGAGGCTGACTTCACTTCTCTGACAAACCACCTTTGTTTGCGTTGTTCAGGAAGTCCTTGCGCAAGTATTTGATTTCATTCAATAAACCAGACTCAACCTTTTGAACGTATCTTGGTAAATCTTTGGACTAGACAAGTCTAAAATACGATCACAGTTTGGCGAACGGGAATGGGAGCACTGCCTGCGTTTGCTTCGGGATTCCAGTGGATAGGACTGATCGGCAGACGTGTCGGTCCATATGGGCTTGGAAAATCAATTTTCTCTCTTGCGCCAGAGCGCTAGCCGAGATTATTTCCTCAGTTCTGCCACTGGATTCCTGAGGCTCACAGGTACGTTTAAACGAACCCTCTTATGGGTTGAGTTGTATTTGCCTTGATTTGGTTCAGCTTGTTGGTCTGGATTGTTTGAAAACAGAAAACCCCAGCGTGGGTATTTAGTCCTACCGAGGGTAGGAAGAGCATGGTTGATGTTTCGTTTCCAGAACGATACCAACTAGCTTAAGCCTCATTGTTGATGTTTCGTTTTCAGAACGATACCAACTAGCTTAAGCCCCGTTGTTGATGTTCGTGTTAGCACGATTGCCGACTAGCTTCGAAGTGATTGTTGATGTTCGTTGAAGAACGATTACCAACGAGATGGTGGCTACGGGAGTGATTGAGAGTTTTTGCAATCCGCGTTTCTTGGAGAAACGATTTCCCCTTTTCCCGGGTGGCTTGGTGAACCTAACGAGCGTTAGCTTTGACCAAGTGGCTGTGCAGTGTTTGGTGGACCTAAACTAGGTTTAGCTCTGACCAGGTTGCTGGTGCAGCCGGGCATGCTTGTTGTTTGTAACGTGGGCCTTTGTTTCGTCTTATACGTCTTATGTTTACTGTTGAGCCTCGGCTCTTGATTGTATGTTTGTTACGCACGCCATGGATCCAGGTAAAGTATTGTAAAGTATTTTTTGTACCCTTTTTAGACTGTTAAAATTCTGCTAGATTTCCCAGTAGGCTAGTTAACTGGTTGCCTAGGAGACGCAGGAAAACTCTCGCGGTGTTCTGCCATTGAGCCAGAAGAGAACAAAGCACTTCGCTGACTAGGTGAGTACTAAGCGAATTTAATGTGTCTTAATGTGTGTTTCTTTCGAAATTGTATTCTTTCCCGCCGTGAGTTAACCATAAGGTTTCCTTTCATTGCTGTTTTGGGGTTTTAGGCTGCGTCGTGTTTTATTAGGGAGTTGTTTCTTTAAATTTCCCCGCGCTGCCAAAGACAACTTCCGGGTCATACATGCAACATTTTGGGATCACCACTAGGTGTCAATGTAACCCCGGCTAATAACATAGGGCTAGAGGAGGTCACAGGATTCTACTGCTAGCCTGAGAAGATTGTTGCGCTGAAGCATTACTCTGCGAGCGTTTGTTGGCAGAATTTCGTTATGTGCTAAAGCATTTTCGATTTCTTACATCCACATCTGACTTAGTGTTAAATTCTAAGATTCGGGCTCAGCTAGAGGGTTAAGGGAAAAGCCTGTTACTTCTCTAGACTGGTCTGTTTTTAAGATTTGGGAGAGTAGAACGAGAGAGTTTTTTTTTTTTTTTAGGTCAGGAAGGAAAGATAAGGAGATTCAGCAAACAGTCTCTCCGCCATTTCCCCAGCAGAATAACTCTGATTTAAAATTAGATTCCCCCTCGACTTGTTGCGCCATTAGCCACGCCCCTTCTCTCTACGAGTTAAGCCACCCCTTTCTACGAGGTATTTGTCCGAACAGGTCCGGAAGGAAGAGCCTCCGATTTTGAAGTCGAGCGCCACCTGCTGGACTTCCCTTGAACAACCCATAAGGGTGATTTTAAACTAGCCAAGATAGAGAGTTTTAATTTTTAAGGGAAATAAACAGGATAAAATAGATGTAGAGCGAACTCAAAAGTCTGACAGGGTTGAATAGGTGTTTGATTCAGGAGTTTTGTTTCAATAGTCAATGAATGGCCATAAGCTGTTCGTTTTATGCATTTCTACTGTATGAATTTTCATTCATATAATGATAATGTGTTTTTTGAGGAGCTGGCATTAGGCCTTCTCCTCTGCTATTGAACCCAGTCTGTGTTTTGAGTCTTAATTTTCAGGTGCTATGGACCCTGGGCGGCAGGTCTTTGAGGAGCCTGGATCATGCCTTCCTGGGGACATTGGAACCTGCTATTGGTCTGTTTAACTGTTGTTTGTTTTGTCTCTCTTTCTGATATGTAGCTTAAGACATAAGGGTTTGTGCATAATAGTGGGGGGAATAGATAAGGGTTGCCAGTATCTTAATCTGAATGCACCATCTCATAACCCAATTATATATTTTTTAAATGAGTATGTTAAATATCTCATGTTTATAGTTTGAGGCACATTCATCGGGCCTGAGTGTTTTTTCTGAGTGGTATTTTACAGACAACTGTCGTTCCGGGAGTGATGGGTGAATGCCGAACCAGGAGACGGGCACAGGACACCGGAGGTTACTGGCCTGTTTCCCTACAGATAAGCGATCTGGGGTTCGTGAGATGCAAAGCCAACGCCACGTCACCAACTCACTGTGAGCGACAGATAAGTATGAAACATAGAAGAGACCATTTTGTCCGAAGCAGTGCCCAAATACTCTGTCCTCAAATGCAGAAGAGGGAGGGTTTAGATATACAAATTTTTAGCTATACAAATGAAGCTTTGATGGAGTTTTTTTGATTAGTTAATTGTAAATGAAGCCAGTTCATTTTAGTGTCATTTTCTTTGCCTCATCTCTATTTTTATCCTGACTTCAGGAAATTTTTGCTTTCACCCTTAGGGGGTGTTGTTTTGTTGAGGCGAGAATATGGTTATTTTATTTTCATAAAATCGTGAGAGAAATGCTAGAGCCAAACCCAATTGCCTTGATCATGACTGGGGACTGGGCGTATTGAAGTCATTCTAACGCTGCCCCTGATGTCACTGTAGGCTACTGCAGACTGGCTCTAAATGACACTTGAACAGTCACCCTGTTTAAGTTTTCCTGACAGAATAACAACATTTTTTCCCCAAAGCAGGAGCTTGCGCTTAACCATGTTTCTGAGTATCTCCTACAGACTGTTGAATAACCGTTCCTGATCAAAGAAGGGAACAGGGAGACCAGACCAGAGGACTCTCTTTTGCTCTTCTGTTTTGTCTCTGTTTGTCTCTCTCATCTGTGGATCCACA
>NC_140246.1:16408928-16416428 GCF_949987555.1 Borostomias antarcticus
AACTAATCAAATCAATTCTAGGCTTCTTGCTTTATTTAAGTGTCCCTTTCTCACAGGGTTGCAGCTGAAAGAATAGGCTACAATTGCTTGATACATAAAACTATATGGCACAATTATAGAGATAGCCTACTCGCGTTCATAAGGATATTGATAAAACACATTGGTAATATTTTGTCAACTTTCCTTGCTGCCTTTGACAGCAGCGACTGTGTTGCGCCTGGATAATAGAGTTCATATTTCTATAATATTGCTCTTGTGTAAAACGCGGTGGACGGGTGCTTGGAGCATGGCCGTGTCCAAATACCCATACTAAGGTTGCGATTGGTCATTTCGTGCAAATACCTCCCATTTTACTGTGAACGTGCTCATAGCTAGAGTGGACCAGCTGGGTAGACTTAACGAGTTGATAGCCACCGTCGTGGTACCGTTTATCCATGATTGCGGTTGTTTGGTTTACTCGAGCGAGATAGCGAAAAGTGATGGTGGATTTGTTGAAGGAGCTTGGTAGTGCAGGGCCCTGGTCCTGGTCCTGACACGCAGGGGTGGGCAGCGAGCTGCTGGGGGCGCTGGTTTAGCACACTGACAGAGGACACACACTTCCTGTCTGCGCTGGTTACCAGGCCTGGTAGTTGTCTATGGTGGTTAGGAGGCCTGGTAGTTGTCTATGGTGGATACCAGGCCTGGTAGTTGTCCATGGTGGATACCGACCTGGTAAAGTTGTTTGTTTGTTCATTGTTTGTTAGTTCTCTATGGCTTAGTGCATGGCCTCTCACTAACGCCTCTACAGGGAACCCTGACAACTGCCGGCCAATGAGGACGGACGATGCTTGTGTTGCCTTTGCTGATTGGCTCGACGGATCCATGGCAGTGGAGGGAGGAGAAGGGGGGGTTCTAGGGGAGAGTATGATGGTAGAGGGTTGTGTTCTACGTACGTGTGTGTAAGAGAGACACTGTCTGTGTGTGCAGTATGTCTTTATGAGTGTAGTCTCATGTGTGTGTATGTGTGTGTGTGTGTGTGTGTGTGTGTGTGTGTGTGTGTGTGTGTGTGTGTGCTGAAGAGATCAGGGTCTTTAGAGTGTGTAGGGTAGTATTAAGGGTACTAAGGGCTATAATATGTGTTGGGGTTGGATTGGGGGATGAGCTTATGTTAACTATGTGCTAAGAGGAGTGTATATGTGTCTATTATGATGCTAAGAGGAGTGTATATGTGTCTATTATGATGCTAAGAGGAGTGTATATGTGTCTATTATGATGCTAAGAGGAGTGTATATGTGTCTACTGGATTCTACATGTAGACCCAAGTCCAGTGTAGCTCACTCTCAAAACAACCTGCCCTCGATGGCCCAATAACGCCGTCATGTCGTCTCATCTCAGAATGCTCAGCGGTCTTTGCTTCTGAGGGGAGGGGGGGGGGGGGGTTGATTCCAATTCATTCCAAATCTTAATTCACTCAATGACTGGAAAGTGAATTGAAGATAACCCATTGTCGTCCACAATGATTCAAGAACCAAATCTTAATTCACTTTCAGCATTGTGTGAATTATAATGTAATTTCTATTGACCACAACCCTGCTTGATTTGACAGCAGTAAAGCTAGTGGGTAGTTGTGTGTGTTGTATTGTGACTGTTGGGATCAGGGTGCAGTACACAACAGCACCACTAGGGTTTAACTCTAAGTCCATTTCAACTATGCCGATGTAGGTGATCACACTGAGAACCATCACTGCCCAAAGCAGCAACCAGACCTTTTCAGACAACTTTGTGAACAAGACTTAATTTCAAGAGCTGTTTTTCTCACATTGCAACTCATCACCACAGTTCAAGTCCATGGGTGACCTGGGTCTCCAGGGTCCAGACCAGGACGGCTCTCGCTGGAGAGCCTGGCTGTTTACAATATGGTTCAGCTTCTGCCTAGCATCAAAACATACATGTCCACTTAGGTACCTAGGGTTAATTTAGACACATTTGACACATTTTTTTCCAGAGAGAGTCATTGTCCTATCAAGGTTAATCTGTCAGGTCATGTGACAGTCACACAGCCTATCATCAGACGGGAGACCCAGATTACCCAGCTTGCATTTCACATGAGCAAGAGCACCACAAACCAATGAGAAGAGAGATAAAAGTAAACATCCATAGGGAAGAGTAAAGATCACAGATGGAGGGAGGAGAGAGAGAGGGAGAGAGAGAGAGAGAAGGAGAGAGGGAGAAGGGGAGAGAGAGAGGGAGAGAGAGGGAGAGAGAGGGAGAGAGAGAGAGGGAGAGAGAGAGGGAGAGAGAGAAGGCGAGAGAGGGAGAGGGAGAGAGAGAGAGAGGGAGAGAGAGAGAGGGCGAGAGAGGGAGAGGGAGAGGGAGAGGGAGAGGGAGAGAGGGAGAGAGAGAAGGAGAGGGAGAGAGGGCGAAAGAGGGAGAGGGAGAGAGAGAGGGAGAGAGAGAGGGAGAGAAGAGAGAGGGAGAGAAGAGAAAGTGAGGGAGAGAGAGAGAGAGGGAGGCATTCCAGAGAAGAGGAGGGAGGGGCGGAGAAGTGCAGATTTGTGGCCTCGCCTGCAAGACAGAGCAAACGCTTCCACCACCTCCCGTAGCGCTACGCTACTTCTGAAACCAAAACACTCAAACCATAGAAAAAACGGAAAAGTGTTTTAAGGAAGCACCTGCTGGCGGGGTAAACGGGGGAGGTCGGGTCGGAGGGGCGGGGACTACGAGGGGGGAGGGGCTAGAAATAGGGTTGATCATTCCGATTGGCTAACTAAAATAGAGCGGGTTAACTAGAAGTATGGCAATAGGCACCCACTAACACAGTATAGGACAGATAGAGAGATCCCAGAGATCCTTGATTTTGGTTCAGGTCTTCGGTCGGGGTCAAGGGTCAAGGTGCGGAAGGGTTTCTTAAATAAAAAGAAGCAACTCGGCTCAGGCACAAGGCGCAAGGCTCAAGGCGGCGAGATGCTCGTCATCCAATCAGCAGACTTGGACAGAAGACCACGGTCAGGCCCAGGTTAGAGAGGTTAGATTATAGAGTAAACAAAACACAGAACTGAACGCAAACAAACAACAAACCTACAGCAGACCAATCCAACCCACAATGCAGCAGGCTCAGTGAGCTGTATAGACAAGGGTGTATATCTCTGGCCAGCCAAGGTTTAAATATAACATGGTGTGTGATGTTCATAAAAACCTTTGACAGCACTTGGCTGACAGATAGCCTCACTTTTCAATGACAGCAGAAGAGGTTGGGGGAGAGGTTAGGGGGCTGGTGGGGGGGGGAGGTTGGGGGAGAGGTTAGGGGGCTGGTGGGGGGGGGGGGGGTTGGGGGAGAGGTAAGGGGGCTGGTGGGGGGGGGGAGGTTGGGGGAGAGGTAAGGGGGCTGGTGGGGGGGGGGGAGGTTGGGGGAGAGGTTAGGGGGCTGGTGGGGGGGGAGAGGTTAGGGGGCTGGTGGGGGGGAGAGGTTGGGGGAGAGGTTAGGGGGCTGGTGGGGGGGGAGCGGTTGGGGGAGAGGTTGGGGGGAGAGGTTAGGGGGCTGTTGGGGGGGGGGGTGTTGGGGGAGAGGTAAGGGGGCTGGTGGGGGGGGGGGGTTGGGGGAGAGGTTGGGGGGAGGTTGGGGGAGAGGTTGGGGGAGAGGTTAGGGGGCTGGTGGGGGGGGAGAGGTCGGGGGAGAGGTTAGGGGGCTGGTGGGGGGGGGGGGGTTGGGGGAGAGGTAAGGGGGCTGGTGGGGGGGGGGAGGTTGGGGGAGAGGTTGGGGGAGAGGTTAGGGGGCTGGTGGGGGGGGAGAGGTTGGGGGAGAGGTTGGGGGGAGAGGTTGGGGGAGAGGTTAGGGGGCTGGTGGGGGGGAGAGGTTTGGGGAGAGGTTAGGGGGCTGGTGGGGGGGGAGAGGTTGGGGGAGAGGTTAGGGGGCTGGTGGGGGGGGGGAGGTTGGGGGAGAGATTAGGGGGCTGGTGGGGGGGGAGAGGTTGGGGGAGAGGTTGGGGGAGAGGTTAGGGGGCTGGTGGGGGGGGGGAGGTTGGGGGAGAGGTTGGGGGAGAGGTTAGGGGGCTGGTGGGGGGGGGGAGGTTGGGGGAGAGGTTGGGGGAGAGGTTAGGGGGCTGGTGGGGGGGGGGAGGTTGGGGGAGAGGTTGGGGGAGAGGTTAGGGGGCTGGTGGGGGGGGGGAGGTTGGGGGAGAGGTTGGGGGAGAGGTTTGGGGGCTGGTGGGGGGGGGGAGGTTGGGGGAGAGGTTAGGGGGCTGGTGGGGGGGGAGAGGTTGGGGGAGAGGTTGGGGGAGAGGTTAGGGGGCTGGTGGGGGGGGGGAGGTTGGGGGAGAGGTTGGGGGAGAGGTTTGGGGGCTGGTGGGGGGGGAGAGGTTGGGGGAGAGGTTGGGGGAGAGGTTAGGGGGCTGGTGGGGGGGGGGAGGTTGGGGGAGAGGTTGGGGGAGAGGTTAGGGGGCTGGTGGGGGGGGGGAGGTTGGGGGAGAGGTTGGGGGAGAGGTTGGGGGAGAGGTTAGGGGGCTGGTGGGGGGGGGGAGGTTGGGGGAGAGGTTGGGGGAGAGGTTGGGGGAGAGGTTTGGGGGCTGGTGGGGGGGGGGAGGTTGGGGGAGAGGTTAGGGGGCTGGTGGGGGGGGGTCTCTAGTCTTGTGAGAGGAGAGGAGACTCGGGCTGCTATGCAGCTCCAGAGTGCTGAAAGGTTTATGAAGACGTCTCACATCTCAACTTGACTAGCTAGAGAGAACAGCCAGACAGAGGAACGCTCTCCGCCTCTGTGGTCCTGATGAGGGGAGTGAGAGGAACGCTCTCCGCCTCTGTGGTCCTGATGAGGGGAGAGAGAGGAACGCTCTCCGCCTCTGTGGTCCTGATGAGGGGAGTGAGAGGAACGCTCTCCGCCTCTGTGGTCCTGATGAGGGGAGTGAGAGGAACGCTCTCCGCCTCTGTGGTCCTGATGAGGGGAGTGAGAGGAACGCTCTCCGCCTCTGTGGTCCTGATGAGGGGAGTGAGAGGAACGCTCTCCGCCTCTGTGGTCCTGATGAGGGGAGTGAGAGGAACGCTCTCTGCCTCTGTGGTCCTGATGAGGGGAGTGAGAGGAACGCTCTCCGCCTCTGTGGTCCTGATGAGGGGAGTGAGAGGAACGCTCTCCGCCTCTGTGGTCCTGATGAGGGGAGTGAGAGGAACGCTCTCCGCCTCTGTGGTCCTGATGAGGGGAGAGAGGCGGCGCAGCGCTGCTCAGGGGGAGAGAGGCGCTGCTCAGGGGGAGAGAGGCGCTGCTCAGGGGGAGAGAGGCGGATCAGAGGGTAGAAACCTCTCTGAATATCCATATGGATGAGCCACCCAAATAAAGGCGTTTTACATTTGACTGGAAGAGCCTTGAACCTTGTCTCTGAATATGAATTGACTGTCAGGCCCAACGCTGTCACAAGCTGCTAGACGCTGCTAGGGTCCACAGCCTTCAAATAAACATTATGGAACAGCCAATCCTTCAAGACTGAGCGAAACCATAAATACATTTACATAAATGTCTAATATCTGCAGCCATTCATGGGGAAAAGTGTTTTGCATGTTGTCTGTGGCGCGGCCAGAATATATCAACCTTGTTTTCAATCATGCTATACAGAGCCAATGTTCATGCCTGGGGAGCTCCACATCTCAAATGATTTATAAAGGATTTATAAATACCAGAATGTGAAACCAAACCAAACCCAAAAACAAGCCAGTGCTGAAGCAATGCAATAGTTAGTCAGTTCTATTGATGCTCAGCCAAGGCGAGGTGAGAAGGGGGCTACTTACGTTCACCTCAGTGATAGCTATGTCAACAACGCTACCCACAACTATTAAGGCGTCAAATGTGTTCCATGCATCGACAAAATAATGCTGTGTTGGGTGGAAAAAAACAACAACGACAACAACAGAAAAAACAACAACGACAACAACAGAAAAAACAACAACGACAACAACAGAAAAAACAACAACGACAACAACAGAAAAAACAACAGAAAAAAAGAAAAGTAAAAAAGGAGAGAAGAGAAGAATAGGAAAGATAACCGTTATATATGAACGCGTTTAGAACCGCTCTATGAACGCTGGCGTTTAGAACGGCTCTATGAACGCTGGCGTTTAGAACCGCTCTATGAACGCTGGCGTTTAGAACCGCTCTATGAACGCTGGCGCTTAGAACCGCTCTATGAACGCTGGCGTTTAGAACCGCTCTATGAACGCTGGCGTTTAGAACCGCTCTATGAACGCTGGCGTTTAGAACGGCTCTATGAACGCTGGCGTTTAGAACCGCTCTATGAACGCTGGCGTTTAGTCATAGAGACAACGGGGAGGAAATCGTCAAATTAAATGACAGCTTGAAAATAAAGGAGTGAAATCCAAGAGATGATCGAGGAGGGCAGCGGGCGACCAGTCATGCTTGTCCGTGGGAAAACAACATCAACAATAATAAACAACAATAAACAACAACAAAATCGATAACCAAAACAAGTGTTTTTAAAAGGCTGGGCCGGGGCTCTGTGGTGGGTTAGTTGGTTAGTTGGTGGTCAGTTGAAGGGAGACCTGGATGTGCTCACAGTCTGTCAGTAAACACGCCTGCTTCTTCCTCTGTGCAGAACCCGAGGCCTGACTATGAGAGCCCTTGCAGAACCCAAGTTGCTGTTCTACGAACATAGGCAGAACCGTGGATGCACCTGTTTCATCAGCTGGTGCTGGGGACGCTGGGGAACCCAATGGCAGAAGGTTCCACGGAGAACCCGTTTAGGATGGAGGGAAGGAGGGGGGGCGGAGGGAGGGAGGGAGGGAGGGGGGGGGAGACCACACCAGAGCACGAGGAGAGACCAGATAGCCACACAGAGAGAAAGGGAGGAGAAAGAGAAGGAGGGCAGAGAAATAAGGAGACAGGAGAGAGAGAGAGACGTGTTGATGTACTTACGTTGATCTCACTGAGAATGACGTCTATAATGCTGCCAATTACGATCAGGAAGTCAAAAACATTCCAAGGATCACTAAAGTACCCCTACACAGGACAGGGGGCAGGAGGAGGAGGTGGAGGAGGAGGAGGAGGAGGAGGTGGAGGAGGAGGTAAGAGAATCAGGTTAGACAGGCATTACTGAAGAAATCTGCAGTCCTTTATTGTACCACAAGGGGGCGTCGCCTCCTGGCCGGGATGGTGTTTATTAAGGTCTAAATGCCGTTGTTAAGTGTTTATTAAGGTCTAAATGCCGTTGTTAAGTGTTTATTAAGGTCTAAATGCCGTTGTTAAGTGTCATTCAAGGTTATTGAGCTCAACATGATCACATTAGTGAATGTTGAGGAGAAGCTGCTTGGGATGCAGCTGCAGTCTATCCTACGAGGTGATCGATGGCGTCGTAAGAAGCAGCGTATATTTTGTAAACAGTGCTTGGATGAATGCTGGCTGCAGCAAAAAAAGAAAAGAAAAGCTAGCTAGGTTGAATATGAAGCATACCGGTGGTCTAAAAGAGCCGTGATTATAAAACAGAATTACATTTCAGCTCAACTTCCTAATGTTGGCTCACACTTCCT